>NW_026067894.1:4967022-5030351 GCF_014885135.2 Alexandromys fortis
TATTTTTTTTTAATTTATTTATTATGTATACAATGTTCTGTCTGCTTGTATGCCTGCAGGCCAGAAGAGGGCACCAGACCTCATTACAGATGGTTGTGAGCCACCATGTGGTTGCTGGGAATTGAACTCAGGACCTTGGGAAGAGCAGGCAATGCTCTTAACCACTGAGCCATTTCTCCAGCCCCAATCCGTTTTATTTCTAACACAGCAGTCTTACTAACTTTCCAGAACTCTTGTTATTTTGATGGAATTCCTTCCTTCCTTCTCTTTTCTCTGTGGATACAAACATGAGTTTTGGGCGCCTTCATTGAGCCAGTGAAGTTCTGCTGGTCTCGTCCTTCCTAGGCCACAAAAGCTGACATGTTCTAAGAAACTTCTGTTAGCTTTGCTTGCTTATTTATTTGGGCGTGTGTAGGAGTGCTTGTGTACCACGAGCGGAGGTCAGAAGCCAATCCAGGTCACCAACCTTGATGGCAAGTGTCTTTACCTGCTGAGACATCTCTCTGGCCCTTGTTTTGGTTTCTGTTGTTCCTTAATACAGGGCCTCACGTAGACCAGGCTAGCTTCAAACTCACCAAGGTGGCCTTGGGTTCCTGATCTTTCCTGTTTCTGCCTCCCCAGTGCTGGAATTACAGGCATGTGCCACTTTACTTGATGTAATGGTACATTAAACAACAGTAAGAAAACCCTGCAAATATGTATGCGAATATTGCATAAGCAAATATGTCCTTTTTAAAAAAAAAACATTGCTGGGATGAAACTTGGGGCCTTATACATGTCAGGTAAGTCTCCAAGCTGAAGAGCATGCCAGCCTTGTGGCCCTGTTGTTTTTGTTTTAAATATTGATTTAAAGGACTTGGGTAGCTGGGCAGCAGTGGCGCACACCTTTAATCCCAGCACTTGGGAGGCAGAGGCCAGCCTGGTCTACAGAGTGAGTTCCAGAGACAGCCAGGGCTACACAGAGAAACCCTGTTAAAAGAAAACAAAGGGAAAAAAGAAAGGAAAGAAGGAGGGAAGGAGGGAAGGGAGGGAGAGAGACAGAGAGGATGGAAGAAAGAGAAACTGAGAGTGAAGAGATGTGGCAACTTCCTAAAGACTGGCTGCTAGGAAGTGGTGAGCTTGAAACCCATTGCGTGCCTCTACCTCACAGTGGTCTGTCCTCTCTGCTCCCAGCAGCCTCTTTGTTCCTTCTCTGAATTTTACAAGCACTTGGCCATGAACTCTTGTGTCTTCCCTAATCAAGAAAAAAGTCCCCCAAGTTACTGATTCAAAGACAGATTCCCTCTGCCCTGATGTTCTTTGCTTCTCTGGATCCTAAAGCTCCACCCTGCTCTCCCAGAGCCCCCTCCTCGTAACTGGGGCTGGGATAGGAAGTCCTGTGTCCCAGTCTTGCTGAGGTTTGCTTAAAATTTCCATGCCTGGTGTCTGGCCCTGGGGAAGTTCAGGGGGCAGATTCCAAGAAGGGGAAGTGGGAAAGGATGTGAAACTCGGCGGCACCCTGGTGACACCCTCTGCTCATGGGTGTCCCACCACCAGCAAAGTACCAGAACATCCAGTTTGAGCCGACCACGGAGACAGGTGAGGCCAAGCCGTAGGGGGAGGGGGCTGGGAAAACAAGGTAGCTGGACCGGTCTGGATAACAAGGTAGCTGGACCGGTCTGGATAACTGAGGCAGAGAAGGAAGAACATTGCTGTTAGCTGGTTCTGTTAGAAGGATGTATAGGGTGGGGGGTACTGATTTAAAACCCAGACCTGACAGGTGGAGGGATCCTATCCTCCGGCCAAAGCTTGGGGGAAGGTGAGGTGAGAGAACTCAGACCCACAGTTCTAAGAGTTAATGGGTGCTGTCTCTCTTCCATCAAAAACCACAGAGAGCCAAGAGGCGGGTGGGGGAGCCAGAGTCCGGCAGCTGGACCAGCAGAGGGGTTTGCAGGGACAGTCAGTCCATGTATGGATGTAGAAAGGGGGCCGAGGCTGCCGGGGAGCCGGCAGATGTCTGTGAAAGCTTGTGAGTGTGCATAGCTTGCCATCTGGGCCGGAGATTGTAATTAAAACAGTGCTGACGCTTGGTAAATATTTGTTCAATGAGATCCATCATGTGTGGGAGTATGTGAGCCTGCATGTCCACAGAGCGGGGAGGTCTATGTGGGTATCAGATCAATGTGCTGAGCAGGTGCAGGGGTTTGGAGCTGGGGTGAGGATCGGGGTCAAGGTCAGGATCAAGACTAAGGTAAAGATCAGGGTAGGGACCAGGGTCAGAGTCAGGATCCGGACTAGAGCGAGGAGATAGGATTAAGGTTAGGGTTAAAGTCAAGGTCAGGATTAAAGCTAGAGCTAGCACCTATAGGCTTGGATTAGGATTTAGGGTAGGGACTGGGTATTAGGCTTAAGGTCAGAGCAAAGGTTGGGGTTATGGTTAGGGCTAGGGGCTAGGGTCAAGGTTATTATTAGGGCTAGGGTTAGGGACTTATGACTGATTACGGGTGCTGAGGACATGTGTAAATCATGGGAGGACACAAAGGCTCCAGACAGGGTCCCGGAACCTTGCCTGTGGGATTCACTGTGGGACAGATGTGTGATTCTGGTTGTCCTCCTGCCCAGGATTCCTGTGTGTCTCTACAGGGACGTCATGGAGGCCTCTCAGGGATGGCTGGTAGCCTGTGTGCTGGCCGTGACCCTGGTATCCACAGTGACCCAGGATGTCTGCCGAGCACCCAATGGGAAGGATGGGGCTGCAGGAAATCCTGGCCGTCCAGGGAGGCCGGGTCTCAAAGGAGAGAGAGGGGAACCAGGTAAGCATTCTCTCCTGGGCCCCATCCTGCCATCCTCAAAGGAACGGCCTAGGGATGGTCCTGAGAAGCAGTGGTGTGTCTGGGTTCCAGGAAGCCATCACAGTGTGTAGTTCTCCCGGGAACTGTGGGCCCAGCCGCCTCCCTGTGACCCTTCTAGCTCCTCCATGATCCTCCCATTTCCTCCTCTGCAGAATAAGCTACATGGAGGATGGATGCCAAAGGTCTAAATAACAGAGCCTAGAATCTGGAGTCAGAAGCCATTGCCTTGTTGGTTGACTTCAAACAAGTTACAGATCCTCTCCTCTGTAAAATGGAGGCAGAACCCTGCCTGGGGTTTAGGGAAGTCCACCCATAGCAATGAGCCCTGCCTGGCCTGTAAAAGAGACAAAAACGAAAATAAAAACCCAAAAGCAAGCAAACAAAAAATTAGGCTGGGTGGTGGTAGTGCACACTTTTTATTTATTTATTTATTTATTTATTTATTTATTTATTTATTTATTTATTATGTATACAATATTCTTTCTGTGTGTATGTCTGAAGGCCAGAAAAGGGCACCAGACCTCATTATAGATGGTTGTGAGCCACCATGTGGTTGCTGGGAATCGAACTCAGGACCTTTGGAGGAGCAGGCAATGCTCTTAACCGCTGAGCCATCTCTCCAGCCCTAGTGCACACTTTTAATCCCAGCACTCCGGAGGCAGAGGCAGATGAATCTCTGTGAGTTCAAAGTCAGTCTGGTCTACAAAGTGAGTCTCAGGACAGCCAGGGCTACACAGAGAAACTCTGTCTCAAACAAGCAAATAAACAAAAAAAGAAACCAAAAACCATGTAAGAAAAATCAGCCAATAACAACCGCCCTTCGCATTTCCTTCCAGCCCCCTACTCTGTCCCTACCCCCCTGACCATGCTACCCTGTCAGAACATGTCACCTTCAGGGGGACTGGAAGGGAGGGGGTTATGACCAGAGCCCAGAGCAGGAAGGAAAGTCCCCTGTCATCCTCAGCCTCTGGGTCTTCAGGAGGCTGAAAGGGACCCTCACCAACACTGACAATTTGACACACAAGCGCACACACACACACACACACACACACACACATCCTGCCCCGTCTAAGGTCCCAAATCCGAGAAAGGAGTTAGTGACCTGGAGACATGTGAGGTGACACAGCCATGGGCAGAACTCAGCTGAGCAGCCAGAGAGCCCCACATTTCCTAGAATTCGGGGTCTGTCACAGGACTGCCTTTGCTTCGCTCTGTTTCTGTGGCTGAAGCAGAGGCTCAGAGAGGTTGGGATGCTTGCCCAGCGCCACACAGCCAGTCAGACCAGTCTGACTTGGTCTCTTTAAAGCAAAGTCTTTTTCTGTGAGGACTGGCAGCTCTGGACTCCATACCCATGATGCCCTCATCCACCAATCTGCTCTTTCCGCACAGGAGCTCCTGGCATCCGGACGGGCATCCGAGGCCTTAAAGGAGACCAGGGGGAGGATGGACTCCCCGGAAAACCAGGCAACATGGGGTTCCCAGGGCCCACTGGGCCCCCGGGGAGCAGTGGCCCCGCAGGACCGAAGGGCGTCAAAGGCAACCCAGGCAATATCAGGGACCAGCCCAGGCCAGCTTTCTCAGCCATTCGGAAAAACCCACCGACAGTTGGCAATGCGGTTATCTTCGACCAGGTCATCACCAACGAGGAGGGCCCATACCAGAGCAACACGGGCCGCTTCATCTGTGCGGTGCCTGGTTTCTATTACTTCACCTTCCAAGTGACCTCCAAGTGGGATCTCTGTCTGTTTATCAAGTCCTCCTACCAGGGCCAAGCCAGGAGTTCCCTGGGTTTCTGTGATGCCAACAGCAAGGGGCTCTTCCAGGTGATCTCAGGGGGCACTGTGCTCCAGCTGCAGAGGGGGGACCAAGTGTGGATCGAGAAGGACGCAAAGGGTCGCATTTACCAAGGTCCTGAAGTCGACAGCATCTTCAGTGGGTTTCTCATTTTCCCCTCGGCCTGAGCTGGGGAGCCACCCCACATTCCTCCACTCCCTGTTAGGGGACCCTGCCCTGGACCCCTTCTCTCTGCTCAGGGAAGGAACTAGAGCCCGTGATTCAGCTGCCCGGGGGCAGGGCTGGCTTGGAGGACCCTGAGGACTGGTGCTTCTCTGCACACGGCCCAGGGGTTTCTTCAAGCATTTTCTGAAATAAATGACCCCATCTGTATCTGTGGCTTGAGGTGTAGTGGTTGTTCTGGGCACTGGGTAGGAAGGAGGCATAAAACCGGCCATTGCCAACTGCTTGTGAGACTCCAGTGTTAGCACTGTACACAAAGGTGGGCAGGGGGCAAGCGGGCAAGGGGATATCAGCCTGGCTCCAATCTAGATGTCACCCCCTGCTAGCTGCCAGATCACACGGAGTGGCCTCAGTTTCCAGATCTGCTAAATGATGCTGGTAATGGAAGCTCTGATGCAGGGTCGGGGGTGGTGCTGCTGTGGACGAGTGTGTGAAAACTGCAGGCAGGGCCTATTGCTGTTCTGTGTTGTTCCATCCTGCTAGCCAAGTGCCAAGGTGGGTGTTCTTACCGTGTGTCCAAGATGATGGCACTGAGGCTGGAGCAGGGGCCATCAAGCCTCAGGCCATCACCTCAGGGGAGGAGCTGGGCTGATGTCGGGCTGGCTGACCAACCCCCTCCCAGTCTTCCCAGCTATGCTGGATCAATCCCACCAGGGCTTCTGCAGCCCAGCTCAGAGAGGGCAAACGAGGGGCTCAGGGACACCCAGCAGTCTCCCAGAGCTGGGTTTCCTGAGGAGTTTCCAAGCAGACTATCCTGACAGCTTTGCAGCCTGGAGGGGGAGGGGGAGCGGATGAGGAAGCTGCATGTTCAAGTGTATTCCCACAATCATGGTCTCATACACAATCGCACACGGAGCCTTACACACACAGTTTCACAGCAATCACACGCTGCCCTCAAGACTTACACTGTCCCACATTCCTGGGCTGAGACTCACCCACTCCTCACCAAAACGTGAACCCATAGACTTCCTCCTAGCACACTAGGTATACCTTAGAGGTACACACTAGTTACTTCTCCAAGCACACACGCGTGCATGTGCACTTGCACGTGCACACACACGTTATTTCTCCAAATACACATACACATATGCACGTGCACACACTCCTGCACACCTGTGATAGATGTGCATGTTCGCACATGCACAGCAATAAGAAAGCCTGTGTTTCCTCCCACACTAACCCCTACCCCGTGTGCTCACACTTCAGAGTCAGGGATGATGATCCCTCCTGTTCATTGGCTGGTGCCCCTGGTCTCAGAGCTATCCCCAACACATCCTGCATGTCCCTTTCGGCATGCAAACCATGTCCCGTTTGCATGCAGGGACATGCAAACTAGCCTCTGAGGACGGAAAGAAGTGGTACACTCCAGGGAGAGTGGGCCCTCTCAGCTCCAGGCCACCACATGACCCTCAGAGCTCCTTGACTTTTCCTCCATCCACTCTGTCCCTAGCTCTCCCTGACCCCTAAATGCACACCTCCACAAGCTGGGAAAGACATTGGCTTTGGGGACCCCATGTGCTGGCTTCACAAAGACATGGGATGCAAACAGTTGTGGGCACTGGGGCTCCGTGAAAGGAAGCAGGAGTCAAACCACCTTGCTGGAAAATGGAGGATCTAAACCAGGCTGTCTGGCCCCAAAGTGGAGGGCTCCCTTCACTTTGTGGGGTCCTGAAAGGAAGGGCAATGTATGAACCAGTAGGGAGGAGTGTTGAACCCCTCCTGAGCCTGCATTCCAGCCTGTCTCATCCTGTCACCTGCAAATCTCAGTTCCTCTGAGACTGGAAGCTGTGCCAGGCAGAAAGGGGGGCGGGGCAGAGAGGGCTGAGCACAGACCGAGATTGCCACCTGCTGGATGAGATAAACATGGCCCAGAGGCAACCAAGACAGAAAAGAGGAGATTCCATTAAGGCATTCCCACAATGCAGAACATACTATGTTCCCCCAGCCCTGGGATGCCAGTGGGTTCTCACCCTGGCCTCATGGCATATCCTGGGCTATACGGGGAGGAATCTTCAGAATGACTGGAAAAACAAGACCCCTAGAACCACTTAGCTAGGCAGCCTGGACTGCTAGCGTGGGCCAGGGTGTAGCACATGCATGGTGCCCTACAAGGAACCCTACCCAAGCCCAGGTAATAAAAGGGGCAAGGCTGGGATGCTCTGCCACCCCAAACTTCCTTTTATCCTAAAAGTCCCACTTGAGGAAAGAGACAAGGGGACTTCTGGCCTGACCACCACAAGCCCTACGACCAGAGCCAAGGTGGGGGCCAGGATGATGGGGCTGGGGATGCGCATCAAGGTGGTGGGAGATCAGGAAAGAGACAGCTGGTGCCAGTCATGCCCAGGCTCCCCACACCCAATGGGGAAATGGGCCTGTAGAGCAGCGATGTGTCTACAGATCAGGGCGTCACCAGCAAGGAAAAGCTGAGGCTCCGGCTCTCTAGCCAGACCAGCCGATGCACTGAGGCAAAGCAAGCTCACCCTGGTGTTCTTCCCCGAGCCTGACAATGGAATGGGTGTGTGGATCTTTCTAGAACAAGCCCGCCACTTGACAGCTGCATGTGAGGCTTGTTTTGGGGGACTTGATGAGCACAGGGGTCACCCTGACAACCATCCAGTGTGTGACTTAGGGCAGGCCTCAGTCTCCTCTTCTGGAAGAGGGACTATAACTTCCCCTCAGGGAGATGGAAGGACATGGGGACTCAGGCATGGCTAATGCCGTAGAGGGGCTACAAATTCAATGGCCACCCTGCCCCTGGGGGCAGCTGTGCCCTGGGCTCAGGTCTATGCACGTACACATGCAACACACATACACTTGCACACACACACACACACACACACACACACACACACACACGCACATGCACCCTCATGTTCCCAGGATGAGGGGACAGCAGATACTTCCCCATTTCATCACACATGACCTATGGCCAGGGAAGGAAGGGGCGGACAGAGGTGTCACTGTGGTCAGCCTGGCTCAGAACCTAAAAGAAAGTGTCAAGTCAGGAGAAATTGCTGGAAAGAGGATGTGGGATTAGGGTGGTGTGGGGGGAGGGGCACCAGAGCCTACCCAGGGCAGTTCTTTGTCCATTCTGTCCTCCTGCCTGGGAGAAAAGCACATCTCTTTGATTAGGCCTGAAGTCCCCTACACCCTCAGGTGAGATTGGGACCCTGCCCTGGTGGGAGTGAGATGCAGCCCCCCACCCCCCACCCACATCCATCTCCCTTCCTAAACCATAGGACAAGGACTAGCTCTGTTTGCTGAGCCCAGTCCTGGGCCTTGGAAGAGACCCGACTATCCCCATCTATCCATAATCCACCAAACCCTCATCTGTGGATGGATGTGGGCTCCCCAGGGTGAAGGGCTTTGGAAGGGGGGAAGGGCAGTGAGGGGGGAAAAAGGGCAAGTAGGGAGCTCAGTACCACCCCTCCCTACCCCACCCTGCAGCCCCTCCTCAGGATGGATGTAGGACCCAGCTGCCAGCCCCAACATGGACTCTACCTGTTGCTGCTTCTGCTGGCTCTGCCACTCAGGAGCCAGGCCAGCACCAGCTGCTATGGAATCCCAGGGATACCAGGCCTGCCGGGGACTCCTGGGAAGGATGGGCATGATGGACTCCAGGGGCCGAAGGGTGAGCCAGGTGAGTCTGTGGGCCTCTCTTTCGGCAAGGCTGGTTCCTGCGTCCTCAGAGTCCAGGCTTCAGCCTCCAGCTGACTCTGGTGACCTTGTAGCTTGTTGACCTCATTAAGTGAGTTAAGGAGAACCCCTGTCCCTATGAGCAGGCAACAGCCTACTAACTATGCAGGTGGACACCTAGGAAAGGTGCCCCACCCTGGTCGTTCTGGGTGTACTAACTGCAGGGTCAAAGCCACACCCACCACCTCCTGTGCCAGCTTGCACAGGTATCTTAACCACGCAGTGCCTCCGTTTCCACATCTGCGACACAGGCGCTGTAGTCCCTGCTCCTCAGGGTGTCACAGCTTTGAATAAGTTTGCATATGTGGCAAAATTAAGCACCTGGCAGGTTTGATGGTCTCTATCAATCAAGAAGCAAGGGAGGGGCAGGTGGCCAGAACGTCACCCAGAATGTTCCAATGGGTGTCCTGGTGTGAGGGAAGGGCCGTGGAAAGGAGTGGACAGCTAGGCTTAGGGAGGAGGGGAGCGCAGGTATGGTGATCCCTCCTCCGAGTGAACGTGCTTCTCTGGGGGATCAGTGGCATGCGGGCACGGGCACGAGGGAGGCTGGGTGGGACTGAACAGAACTCACAAGGACAGAGGAATGTGGCCCTCTTTCCTCTGAGCCGCAGAATGGAATCTTGCGACTCTGGAAGGAATTACTCACTTCAGGGGAGCCCATGAGGCCCCCCCCAGGGCTGCACTTTAGAAAACCCTGCTCATAGGCTGGCCAGGGACAGTTCTGTGATCCCTGTGGTACCAGGCTCAGCTCTGGTGTTCTCTGAGCACGGTGCACGTTCACCTCCCAGAGCAGATGACCGTCTCAGCCATGCTTTACAAATGGGGAAACCGAGGCCCAAATCCTTTAGATGCATGATTTGCTTCTACTTTGCAAATGTCAAAACTGGGGTCCAGAGAGATCAAGCAACTGACTCAAAGTCACACAGTGGCTCTTGTTCCACTGTCCTTCACTGCCTCTAGGGCCCCTCTCCCTCCACCACAGATTTGGAAAGTGAGACAGGGATGGACCAAAGGCAGGACTAAAGGAGACACACACACACACACACACATACACACCCTGCCCCCTTTCTCTAGCCAGAGCCATCTGGGAAATATAGGCTAGAGGTCACTGCCAAACCCACTTGGGGTCCCCTTTCCTGCCCCCTATCCTCTCCTGTCTGCTCTCTTTCCAGGGATCCCAGCCATCCCCGGGGCACGAGGACCCAAGGGTCAGAAGGGCGAGCCTGGCTTGCCTGGCCATCGTGGGAAAAATGGCCCCATGGGGACCTTCGGGTTGCCAGGGGATCCAGGCCCCATGGGACCTCGTGGGGAGCCAGGTGAGGAGGGCCGATACAAGCAGAAGCACCAGTCGGTGTTCACCGTTACCCGGCAGACCTCCCAGTACCCAGCGGCCAACAGCCTGGTCAAGTTCAACTCTGTCATCACCAACCCCCAGGGGGACTATGACACCAGCACAGGGAAGTTCACCTGCAAAGTGCCAGGCCTCTACTACTTTGTCTACCACGCGTCACTGACGGCCAACCTGTGCGTGCAGCTGTTACACAACCATGCCAAGGTGACCAGCTTCTGCGACCACATGGTCAATAGCAAGCAGGTCACCTCGGGAGGAGTTCTGCTGCGGCAGCAGAGGGGCGATGAGGTATGGCTGGAAGTCAACGACTACAACGGCATGGTGGGCACTGAGGGCTCGGACAGCGTCTTCTCGGGCTTCCTGCTCTTTCCCGACTAGAGTGGCAGGCGGGCTCCAGCCCCCAGCCCCCCACCTCACTTCCTCGGCTTCCTCCATCCTCACTCAGACCCTTCCACACTGCTGACCTCTTCCTCCGGGAGGTCTGCCTGGGTCCTGACCCAGCTTCTTCAGGAACCACCTACTGATACCATTCCTGTGGCAGTTTGCCAACACCTTGAGACTGCTTGTTTGTTTTCAGGTGGGGAGATACATAAATAAAAAGGTCACTAAATATGTGTGGCCCGGATTTCTCACTGGAAGGCCTTGAACTTGGGTTGTACAATTTGGCATCTGTGAGTTCGTGCTGAGTGAAGGGATGATTTGGGGTGAAGTAATGAATGCTGAAGTAGGCAGATTAACGACTAAAAAAACGAACAAATGAATGAGCCCATAGAAACCCATAGTAGCTAGAGTGCAAGTTCTTCTCAGTGCCTAATATTCCCACTCCCGCTTTGAGATGAACACGGACACATGGATAGCAGAGAGGAGCACACCCTGACGGCTGGCACACAGATTCTAGGAGCCCCAGGAAGCTCTCTAAAACATCGCTGCCCTTAAGCTGCCACGTTTGATCTATAAAATTTCTGATGTCAGGGGCTGGCCACCGCAGTCTTCAGAGGACCAGGGAGGCCCCTGGGGGGTACCTGAGTTCAGAAAATGCAAAGTGCAATCGTCAGGCTAGAGGAGATGGCTCAGTGGCTAAGAGCGCTTGCTATCTGTGCAGAGGGCAAGAGTTTGGCTGCCAGCATTCCCATCAGGCAGCTCACAACTGCTTGGGACTCCAAAGGGTCTGATGTCCTCTTAAGCACTCCACGGGCACCTGTATTCAATAATGTACCTAACCCCCCGACACACACACCACTTAAAATAACTCACAACGAGCAACTGTCTGGGGCAGAAAGGTATGAGGGAGCCCCCCCCCCCCCCCCCCCCGAGAAGCAGTCCCAGTCAGCTGGGCTCTCAGCCTGACACAGGAGGCTCACGAGGACGCAGCTTAGCCTGCATCCTTGGCACCAATCAACAATAAAATAAGTCATCCTCAACCCAGGCGAATGATTGTTCCGTGTCCAGTTTGGCCCTTTCGTCCTGCAAGGGGTCACGTCACACACCCATGCCTCCACCTTGGCTGTCCCTTCACTCTATGGAAGCTATCCATACACCTTCAGGCAATGTCCTTCAACCAAGATCACCTCCTCCATGAGGCCTGCCCTGACTTCCCCACGAGTCCCTACAGCGCTTTTCATTGGACTTCAAATTCAGGACTCTTTAGAGCCCAGTTTCCCAAGACTGGTAGTATATAATACCAGCCTAAAGACATTTAAAACGAAACTAGATTCTTGTTTGAAGGCAGCAGTAGGTGGGCTGCAGGTAAATCTGGTACACATGGTCCCATGGCCCCCAGAACAGCCCTTGTCACCTGTCCACAGTTCAGTGTTCCCCACAGAACTGTAAGCAGCCCTCTGTAGGAATCCTGTGACGCCCACCTGGCATGCAGTAGAAGTTCATGAAATGGATAAAATGCCACAGAGGGAAATAAAGATGCATGCATATGCACATGCAAGGGAACAGACACATGCGCTCGCACGCGCGCGCGCGCTCTCACACACACATGCATGCATGCATGCATGCATGCACGCACGCACACAGAGCAGAAGGCCAGGCTGAGGAAACCGTTTGGCTCACAGCATCTGGGCACTCGGCAGGGCCAGCCAGGGTCACTGGCCACAGCATCCGCAGCTGTCCCTCCATCAACCACTTAGCAGTTCACCCAGCGATGCCCCGTGTGATAAATCTTTCTTCTCATTTTTCTTTGGTTTAAAAACAAAAATCAATGCTGTGCTTTTGTCAGCCGTAGAGTGAGAGCCAGTGCCTGTACTTGGGAAACGAACAACAAGGTTTGTTGTCCCCCACTCCTTCTCCTCCATAATTGTTCCCTGGTCCTTGCTACATCAAGATGAGCAGACCTTAGAATACGCCAACCTGTTGGCCATGTGGAGCAGGTGGGTTCTGAGGGATGGGACAAGGCAGGAAGTAGAAAGAGGCCCTTATTTCAGGGGACTTCTTTGGGCAACTGGGGTTTCTCTCATTTTTCTCCACACTTCCTCTATCAGGAAGTGGAGGAAGAGACACTACCTCTCACTCAGGCACCAAGCCTCAGGGATCCTCCGCTCCTGAGCCCCAGGTATAGACCCTGCCTGCTCCAAGCTTGGCTCCTCTAAATACAGATAATACTGTGTCTGAGGGCACTTTGGCCCTGGACTTTTAAGGTTCCTGCCTTGTCTCACCAACAGCTCCAGGAGATGGGCAGGCTTCCCCATCTCCGATGAAGAGCTGAGGGAACCCCAGTCCGTAACGGGCTTAAGGCCCCATGATTGGAGAGTTGGAGTTCAAACTTGAGATGGCTGTCACAAATCCCCCACCACATCTGTTTCCTGTTCTTCACCCTGCTGCTTCTCCAGGTTCAAGTTCAGGCTGAACTTTTTCTACTGGTACTTCCTCAGGCACCAGTGACTCAGTGTAGGTGGCCATGAGACCCTCAGGAGGACCTGAGGCTGAGTGTCCTGGTGCACACCTGTAACCCCAGTATGCAGGAGACAGAGACACAGGAGTCTGAGGCTAACCTAGGCTACACAGTAAGACCTTCTCTGAGAACTATATAGATAACAAGGGTCTCCCGAACACGCAGCCCTCAGCTCTCTCTTCTCTTGTGAACCTGGCTGAGCCTAGAGATCTGGTTTCATTGAATTTACCTCCTCTTTCCCTCTTCTCCCTGTAGTTAAGGCCTCGTTTCCATCCACAGGTAACACCCCAAGCAGAATACTAATCCCTCTACGAGCTTCCAGGGGAGCCCAGCGCCTGCACACGCTGGGTATCCACCCTGGAGCAGTGTGATCCCTGGCCATAGATGGGCCACAGCAGCACAACTAGACCCTGGCCCCAGAGCTCTCTGGCTTCAAGTCCTGCCCTGAGAGATGGGTTCTGAGAAGCTCTGATTTTTCAGTGGCATTTACCACAGAAACACTCAGTGTCCAATCCCAGCTATAGAAAAGGACTCATTGTTCCTACTTGGGGTCCTCTCCCCAGGTTATAGCTCACAGTAACTGTAGCTGTAGCGCAAAAGACCTGTTGATCCTGCCTCTGAGCCTCAGTTTCCCTGGCTGTAACAGGAGGAACAGGGTGGTCACGGTGACCTCCAAGCTCCTCTGCAGTTCTTTCTTGATGTCCTCTGTAGATCCCCATGCAACAGTCCCCTGCCTGTGGCTATTATTGTCAAGGGCTCCGAGCCCCTGTTGGGAGTGGAAGGAGGGGAATGAATAAGTAATGAATACATTTAAAATTCATTATTAGATTATTTTCTGAAGACAGAGAAGAGGGTAGAGGTGGAGAGCGGGAGGCAGAGAAAGAGATAAGGCCAGAAAGGGAACGCCGAGGACATGAAGGGACATTCACAATTCATGGGTTGGGTGCACTAGCTTGCTCTGTCTCTTCTCCAATCCTGCTTCTCTGTCTTCCTGGAGGCTTGTGTGAGCCAGAATATATATAGCCATGGCTCCATCACATAGTGGGGAAAACTGGGGCTCCCCCTGGCTTCCCTGTATTGAGAGAATTTAGCTGGCAAGTGGCGGAGCTGCGCAAGGGATCAGGGTCTCTGGCTGTGAAGCCCGGGGAACAGGCATTAGATGAGCATCCACGGAGGACCACTAGTCCCCACGGAAGTCATGTGCTCACAAAGCTCTGGCAAGCCAGCAGCCTGCTGGGGACAGTCCCCAAGGACAGGCTATCCTCTCACCCCCCCACCCGCCCGGGTGCTGAGTTGACGAAACCCGTGCTGGCCACAGCCACCCTTTCCAGTAATTCCCTCCCCAGGAGCAGAAACAGGACCTGAAACTGCCTGAGAGTAGCAGGATGGGGGGACAGAAGGGTGAGAAAGTGGGGGGTCAGTCTGTGGGGCCTTGGGAGGGGACACCAAGGGAAGGCCCTTCCAGCTTCTAGGGACCCATACTTCCGCTTTCTGTAGACAGCGCCAGGCTCTGGGCTCTGAGAACCCACGGCTGTCTGACCTGGAGTATCTATCACAGGACATCAGGACTCCGTATACAGGTGAGCACGCCAGGGCAGGGCAGAGGGAGGTGGATTAACTTGCCAACAAAAGGCCTCACTTCCAGCTGTGAACACCTGAACAAAAAAAAACACTGAATAAAAAAAAAAAAAAAAAAAATAAAAAAAAAAAAAAAAATAAAAAAAAAAAATAATTATAATAAGATAAGAAAAAAAAAAAAAAAAACAACAATAAAAATAAAAAAAAATAAAAAAGAAAAAAAAAAAAAGAATATAAAAGAAAAAACAAAAAAATAAAAAAGACAAAAACCTAAAAAAACCAAAAAAAAAAAATAAAAAAAAAAATAAAAAAAAAAAAAAAAATAAAAAAAAAAAAAAAAGAAAAAAAAAAAAGAAATAAGAAAAAAAAAAAAAAAATAAAAAAAAAGATACATTTCTGGAACCTTCCTGCTCCAGTCCCTTCTGAGCCTTCAGATCTCAGCAAAGCTTTACAGTCCCCTGTGGAGAAGACAGGAGATTAGCCCCCTCTAACCCAGCCCACCCTCCTCCCTCAGGGCACCAAGGTCTATCTTCCAGAACATCCATCCGTCCGTGTCCATCTTGGTTTATCTTTGTACTTGTTGAGTGTTTCCTTAGTAACAAAGGACTTTGGGGGCAGAGGCCATCTCTGCTTTGTCGTCATGGGACCCTCAAGGTCTGGTGTATGAAAGGCAATCTGTAAACATGGATGCATGCGTGGACACATACGTGAAGGTGTGGGTGCATGGATGCATAAGTGAATGCATGGGTGGATGATGGAATGAATGGATGGATGATTAGATGGATGGACAGATGGGCAGACAAATGCATGGCTGGATGATGGACAATTGGATGCATACATGCATGCATGCATACGTGGATGCATGAGTGCGTGGATGAACAAATGAAGAAGTGGGCAGGTGAATGACTGAATGGCAAATAAATGAATGAGGAGACAGGTGATAAATGAATGAATGAATGAACAGATTGTTGGAGATAGGTATGACTGCAGATAGATGACTGGAGAGATCAGTAGACGATAGATGAATAGGTGGGTGGATGGAGACTAGATGAGTGATTGGAGAGATGGATTGATGGGTAATTGGAGGGGTGGGTGGATTGACAGAAACAAGGTTATTGGATGAATGGATTGATGATGGATAAATGAATGGTCAGAGACATGGGTGGATGGACAGGCGGATTGCTGGATGAACAGATGAAGAGGTGGATGGATGGTTGTTTGAAATGATGGAGAAATAGTTGGAAAGATGGGGAGAAGGACGAATGGGTAGATGTATGGGTAGATGCATACATGAAGGGATGGGTTAATGAATGATAGAAGCTACCGTGGCAGTAACTTTCCACATGGTCTCACCCTGTAGGAGGCCCCCGAGGCTGAACCGATGAAGACGTGGTGGCACAAGGTCTCAACACCACTGTTACTGCTGCTCCTGGGTTTACTCCATATCTCCTGGGCCCAAAGCAGCTGCAATGGGCCCCCAGCCATCCCTGGCATCCCCGGCATCCCTGGGGTTCCTGGCTCTGATGGTCAGCCTGGCACTTTGGGGATAAAAGGGGAAAAAGGTACTGTATACTTTGGGAACACACTAACGTTGCTGGCCATGGCCCCATCTTCTACCTCCTGAGTCACCTTAGAGATTGCAAGAGAATCTGAGACTCCAGTTCCTTTCCAGGAAGGGCTTCTGTTTGCCCTTTTGCAGACAGAGGAATTGTGTGGGAAGGCAGCCCAGGCAGTAGTAAGGTTCAGACCAAACAATGGCTCCTCCTCCATGCTAGGACAACACCAGCAGTGCCTCAGTCCTGCACTCGCCCTGACCCCGGGGTAAGCAGCTGCCCTCATCTGTAAGTCAGGGCAGATGTGGGCTGCAGAGGCTCCTTGCTATGAAACTTCCTCTGTAAATGCAGCTTCATTTAATCCATGAGCCATGAGACCCCCTCTGTGGCAGCCCTCTTCTCTCAGAAGCCAAATACATCCTCACAGTTCCTCAAAAGACAACCATTCCTATTTCACAGATGAGGAAGTTGAGCTTCAGAGACTGTGTCTCATTGTGTCTAGGTGACGCAGCTGAAGATGGCAGGCATTGCATGGGACACATCTGTGTCTCTAGAGCGTATACTTAAAGCACTGGGCTGATTTTCTATTGGAACATTCCTTCTGTCTTGTGGTGGTGGGACCATGGCTGCGTAAAGTGATGATGTGAGAGAAATTCTACCATCCACAACTAGGTGTAGGCAGAGGCGTTCTGTGATCGATTAAGGATGTCTGCCATGGGCTAAGAAAGAGAAAAGATAGCATGTGTGCTGTGAATTCATTGCCCCTGCTTTAGGCTTAAGCTTGGCAAGGGTGTGTTTACTAAGGACAAGAATAGGGCTCACATCTTCTCCATGGAGGTGCCACTCACTCAACCCCTGGGCATCAGTTTCCCGTGACTGTCAAACACAACCGGGAGTTAAAGCTCTGGAGTAGAGGAAGACTAGGAGGCTCTCTCTGGCAATCCCAATATTTTATAGTTAGTAAGTGAAACCCAGAGAAGTGCAAGGAACCACCCAAGGTCCTGGCCCAATCTCTTCCTTTTTTTTTTTTTTTTTCCACAGTGACTTCTAGTTTCCTCTTTTCTCTTGATTCTGTTTCTCCAGGGTTTCCTGGACTGGCTGGAGACCATGGTGAATTTGGAGAGAAAGGGGAGCCAGGGATCCCTGGGATTCCAGGCAAAGTTGGTCCCAAGGGCCCTGCTGGCCCTAAAGGTGTTCCAGGCCCCCCCGGACCCGTTGGTCCCAAAGGTGACTCGGGAGACTACAAGGCTACCCAGAAAGTAGCCTTCTCTGCTCTGAGGACCATCAACACCCCCCTGCGACGGGACCAGGCCATCCGCTTTGACAAGGTGATCACCAACGTGAATGAAAATTTTGAGCCACGCAACGGCAAGTTCACCTGCAAAGTGCCTGGCCTCTACTATTTCACCTACCACGCCAGTTCCCGAGGGAACCTGTGCGTGAACCTCGTGCGTGGCCGGGATCGGGATCACATGCAGAAGGTCCTCACCTTCTGTGACTATGCCCAGAACACCTTTCAGGTTTCCACAGGCGGTGTGGTCTTGAAGCTGGAGCAAGATGAGATTGTTCACCTGCAGGCCACAGACAAGAACTCCCTGCTGGGCGTGGAGGGAACCAACAGTATCTTCACTGGCTTTCTGCTTTTCCCTGACATGGATACATGATCACAGGGTCAAACCATACCTATTCATGACCATCTCCTGCCTCCCTACCAACAATCTTCCCTGTACCCCTGACGTCACCCCTGGCCTACCCGAAGCACAGGCCAGAGCCCTGTAAATGTTACAGAATGAATGGGTAAATAAACCTTCAAGACCAAAGGACAGCGGCCTAATTTGAGTCTTAATCCCAGGACCTGGCTCATAGGAGGGCTGAGGAGTACTAGCCAAAGAATGAAGGGATGAATTTTCACAGGCTAGGGAGGTGACTCCGTCAGTGAGGTCCTTACCTTACAGGCGTGAGGGCCTGAGTTCAGTCACTAGCACCCACATAAAAGTGCTGAGCACGGCAGCAGACACTTGTATTCCCAGAACTGGGAAAGCAGAGACAGGGGGATGAATCTCTGGGGCTTGCCAGCCAGTCAGTCTAGGAAATTGGTGGGCTCCAGTTTCAGTGAGAGAGCCTATTTCAAATGAGAAATCACTCCAAAGGGTGTCCTTGGGTTTGCACGCGCTCGCTCACACAAAACGCACACACACACATGTACACACGAGCATACACATTTACAAGAATCTCCAGTTAGCCAGAGATGAACGGGAGGCTCCATTGTGGTCCTCTCTGAACCAGCACACGGTGGGAAGCAGCACCGGGATATCTGAGCCCCGCCAGTGTCTCTGGCACCCCTTAATGGTCTTGGTACTGTCACTCCACAGTCTGCCAGTCAGAGACCAAAGGGTCCCCATCCCACTCTCTGCCTTACATGCCCCCTCTTAGTGTCTTTCCAGCCTAGTGGACGCTCACTCGTTCATTAAAACCAATGCCCCACCTCTGCTCCAAACCTTCAGGAGCTCTCCAGTGTCTGCTGGAAAGAGTTCCAGCCCGGGAGCCTGGGCATCTTATGGTCGAGTTGCATCTTCCCTCTGAGGCACACCTACAGTGCGGTTCCTCCTCCCAGAAGCCTTCCACTCTGATCATCTAGCCGACCTGTAGGCCTGTTAAGTTACCCAGGCTGGCCTCGAACTCTGTCACCCAGGAAATCCTCCTGCTTCAGCCACCCCAGTCGCTGGGGTTACAAACTGGGCCACTGAGCCCATGTGACACAGGGCTGGGCAAGTCAGGATGGTCCCTCACCACTCTAGGGTCTTCACGCAAGCTGCACAGTGGGGGACCCCATCAGGAATGGGACCCATGAGACAGAGCAGTTGAGCGACCTGCCTGGTGTCACGGTTTAGTAAGAGAAGCAGGCTCAAACCATGCCATTCCACACTTTCCTGCGGCAGGAAGAACCCACCTTGAGAAGCGGTGTTGAGCAGTGAAGGCTTTGGAGTCAGACAGACACAAGTTCAGGTCTTGCGTGGGCTTCTTAGCAGCTGTCAACAAACAAGTGGCTGCCCCAGGTGTCCCTCTCCCAACTCCTTACAGAGAGTGGAACAACAGCATCCTTGAATCCTCTGGTGAATTAATTTCCTAGATGTAATCTCTCTTGTCAGGAGAGGGATGTCCTAGGCTTTTCTAAACGAGTTTTCTTTGTTTTTAATTACATGTATGTGTGTCTGTGTTTGTGTCCAAGTGTGGGCATGCACATATACTTGGTAGTTGTCTGTAGAGGCCAGGGACATCAGATCCCTGTAGAGCCTGAGGGGGAAGAGGTGAAAGAGAAGCAAGGCTCCTGAGAAGTGTGCCTGCCAATCAGCAGGTGAGGCGGGGCTGGGACCCTATGAAAAGCTAGAATACCTTAAATCCCTTCCACCTTGCCGACAGGATTGGGTGGGTGGGGCTACCAGGAGGGGCTTAACAGGTAAGCCTATGGCTGGGCTCTTACTCTTGTGGTCTCGACCCTTCAGGAATCGGACTGTGTGTAGCTGGCATGCTCCTGTGTCAGCCAGCTCAGACCTGACCTGTGAGAGGGGCTGGGAAGGGAAGGGCTGGAATAACCCCTGATTTGGGGAAGAGGTGTGACCTGATTACAGGTCTAATGACTGGCTGGAGCTACAGATGCTTGTGAGCCAACTGCTGTGGGTACTGGGGACAGACCTGGGATGCATTGCAAGGTTAGTGCCCGCTCTGAACCCAGAAGTTCTCAACCTGTGGGCCACAGCCCTTTGGGGTTCAAATGACCCTTTCACAGGGGTTGCCTAAGACCATCGAAAAATACAGATATTTGCATTATGATTCAAAACAGTAGCAAAATTACAGTTATGAAGTAGCAATGAAAATAATTTTATGGTTGGGGGTCACCACAACATGAGGAACTGTATTAAGGCATTCGGAAGTCAGAAGATGAATCGGATCCACTATGACTGTACTTATAGATGGTTGTGAGCCTCCACATGGGTACTGGGAACTGAAGCTGGGTCCTCTGGAAAAGCAGCCAGTGCTCTTAACTACTGAACCATCTCTCCAGCCCAAGACGTTTTATTTTTAAAATGATTTGCCTGTGTATGGGAATGTGGACTGTAAATTTGGGTGCCCATGGAGCCCAGAGAAGGTTGTCAGATCCCTGGATTTAGTGATAGCTGTGAGCCGCTAGCTTGGGTGCTGAGGACCAAATTTAGGTCACTTGCAAGAGCGATGTGTGCTTTTAACCGCTGAGCCATTTCTCCAGCTACTTCCTTTGTATTTTCTAAGACAGGATCTCCCCCTACAGCCCAGGCCAGCCTCGGACTCACATCTCACTGAAGCTCAGTCTGCAGGTGTCGCCATGGCCTGGGAAAGCTTCTGCAGAAAGCTACTGGCTTCCAGGCTGGACATCCAGGCCAGCTTTAGTCTGGTGGCCACCAGGGGGAAGTAGACACCAGGAGAAGGATGGCTTGCCCAGGACTGATGCCAGGTGGCAGTTTCCCCCTCCCTTTTTTCTCCTCCCAATCTCAGGGTGGGCTGTAATCTTCTAGGTTGGGGGGGTCCCAGTCAGCTTTGAAGATCCAGGTCCCCTAAATTAGGGTCCCCAAATGTGGTCCCATCAGCCTTACCTTCAAGGAGGATATCTTAGGAACCAAGAATCTCTGCCCCCACCTGGTGCCAGCTGAAGCAGGAACTCAAAGGAGGGAACATAACCCACTTTCACAGACCACCCATGGGTGGGTAGGGTCAGGAGGCTGAGAACACCACCCACCATAGAAACTCGTGGCAGAATCCAGTGGCAGAGCATAGGCCCAACATGGTAAGAGCTGTTTCCTTCCCCAGTGTACACAAACAACGAGAAGGTCCTGGAGAGCCAGTACTCCAGACAAAGGGATGCCTAACCTTTTTTTTTTTTAATCCCCAGCACCTTGGGTAACTGCGATGTATCAATGTCAACTAGACACAACCTAGAGTCTCCTGGAGAGGGAGTCCTGATAAGGGATTGTCTACACTGGATTAACCTAAGAGCATTTCTGTGGGCGATCGATTATCTTATATGGAAACAGCAGCCTACGGTGGGCGGCATCATTCCCTAGGCAGGCATCCCTGAAGTGCTGAAGACTGGAGAAATCAGCTGAGCAGAAGTGAGCGAGTGAGCGAGCGAGCATGCATGCATTCCTTCTCTCTGTTCTCGACTTTGGGTGTGAATAGCCACTTCAGGCACCTGTTCCTGTGGCGTCTTAGCTATGGTGGGCTGTAATCTGGAAGCATGAGCTGAAATAAACATCTCTCCTAAACTGCTTTTTGTCAAGGTGGGTTATTGGTTGGTTTTGATGTTTTTTCTTTATTATCTCGTGTGTGGGTGTTTTGCCTGTTTGTACAGATGTGCACCACACTCATGCTGTGCACCAGAGGCCAAATAGTGGGATGAATTCTCTGGAACAGAAGTTATGGATAGTTGTGAACCACCGTGTGGAAGCTGAGAAACAAATGCTCTTAGCTGTGTAGCATAGGCACATGGGGCGGGGGCGTGCATGCCTGGAGTTCCAGTGCTTGAGAGGTGGAAGTAAGAGAATTAGGCATGCTAAACTATCCTCAGCTTCACAGCAAGTTAGGGGCCAGCCTGGGACTTATAAGACCCCGTTTCCGAAGAAGAGAAAGGAAGAAAAAACAAATAAGTACTTGTTTGGGGAGCCACAGACTGTTGCAAGTACTCAACCTTGTTTTTGTAGGATGGAACTGAGCCTGCATAATATACAGTCACCCTCTGGACCCACAAGTTCTGCACTCGTGACTCATCAATGGTGATGGAAAACACACGGGAAAAGCCGCATCTGGCCTGAACACGTGGGAACGCCGTCGTTGCTCACCAAACAGGGGCATAGCTGCTTTCACTGCGTTTACAATGTGTTTGGTCTGACAAATCTAGAGACGAGGACGCGCACTATGCAGACACGGTGCCCCTCTCTGTAAGGGACCTGAGCATCTGTGGATTCTGGGCTCCCTGAGAGAGTTCTGGAACTCTCTGGAAGCTCCGGAAGACTGAGGGATGAGTATACATACACAATTGATGATTAAGTTCAGATATGTTTGTATGTCTATATGTGTATGATGTATGTGAATGTGTGTATGAGTGTTTGTACATGTGTGAGAGCACATGTGTGTGCAGGTGTGTATGCATGTGTATGGAGATCAGAGACTGTTGTCCAGTCACCTTTTCTTGGTCGCTTCTCCACCTTATATATTAAAACAGGGTCTCGTTGAACCAGGAGCTTGCCAGTTTATCTAGTCTAGCTTGTCAACCTTTCTATAGAGATCACTTGTCTCTGACTCTGGAATGCTGAGATTAGAGATGGGCCATTTTTAATTTAATATAATTTAACTTTTTAAGACAGATCTCTCTGTATAACACTGACTGACCTGTAATTTTCTCTGTAGATTAGGCATGCCTCAGATTTAAAGAGTTCTGCCTGCCTCTGCCTCCCAAGTGCTTGGATTAAAGGTGTGTACCACCATGCCTAACCCCAGATGTACTAATTACATGGGTGCTGGAGATTTGAACCCAGATCCTCCAACTTGTGCAAGCACCTTACCCACTGAGCCATCTTCCCATTTAAAAAAAAACTCAAATTATTGGACTTACAGGCATGTTCCACCCCACCCAGCTTCCAAAACATCTTTATGAAATTTGAGTTTTACATTATTTTCCTTTTGATCTGTTTTTACCTACCTAAAATTGTGACGAACATTCTCAGGTGTGAGACTATGGTGGGGTCTGGCACCATGTAGAACTCAGTGTCCTGCTGTGGACACAGAAATGGCTCCAACCTTGGAGGAGAAGCTGAGGAATTCAAACCCAGAACAATCTGACTCCAAAGCAAAGGACACAGGGCAAGGGCTCTGGTGGCAACGTGTCTGAGTTCTGATGCTTGACACAGTGGCCTCTCTTCTGTGTGTCCTCACTGCTCTGGTCTCCTGCGACAACTCAGGACCAGGTGCCCTGCCCACTCCCCACCCAGCACACACCCTCCTTTCCCAGAAAGCTACAAGCTGAGTTTATTTTTGCACATAGCCAGAAGGCATCCTCATAGCCGACCCTGTTGGCCAGATGCTGGAGAAAAAGAGGTGTTTGTTCAAGAAACCCAGCAAGGCCCACCCAGGGAGGGACACCCACAGCGAGGGGTCCTGGCAGAGTGGTAAACCCTTCAAAAGAGACGTCAAAATCCCCTTGTTCTAGGCTGGTTTTGCACCTGACTTAACTGTGTAACCTCAGGCAAGTTGCTAACCCTCTCTGAACTACAGAAGAAGGAGGTAGGCTTGCACGTGGAACTTATGGAAGAAACAGGCTCTAAGGCTCACTGGAAGTTGGCTGAGTAGAAGCTGGGGGGCCCAGGCTCTCTGTGATACCATGTGGAGAGGGCACAGAGTTTTCCCTCCTTTATGGAGACTGCTCCCCTGTGCAGTTACCAGTGCAGACCAAGGGGCGGGGCGCGGGCAACAGAGCAAGTCAGGAGCCAAGCTTTCACAGCCCAGAGAACCAGGGAAGGCCACATCCATCAAATGAAAGAATGGACGTGCAGGTGAATTATTTACCTAACTTATTGATTCATTGTGCTTACCTCAAGTACAGGGCCTGGAGTCAAGTACTGTCATCCTCCTGTGTCCCCACACACCTCCATGTTCTCATAACCACGAGGCCTGGGAGGGGTACGTCTACACTGAGTGGCATGGGCTCTTTGGCCTTTTATTATTTCCTAAACAAGATAACAAAACTATTTGCATATATTTCCATTGAATTAGCTAGTAGAAGTCATCTTGAGGTGACTTAGCTATGGAAGAGGCTCCAAAGACAATGAATAACAAGTTTTCCAAAGTACACAGAGGTAAGCCAGGCACAGTAGTACATGCCTTTAATCCCAGCAGTCAGGAGGCAGAAGCAGATGGATTCCTGAGTTCAAGGCCAGCCTGTTCTGTAGTGCGATTTCTAAGACAGCTAGAGCTACACACAGAGAAACCCTGTTGCAAAACAAACAAACAAACAAAAAACAACAAAAGGCCTTCAAAGATGGCTCAGCCAGTGCGAGGGCTTGCTGTCCAAATACAAGGACCTAAGTTCAATCCCCCAGCACCTGCATTAAAAGCCCTGGGCTGGAGAGATGGCTCAGCAGAAAGATTTTTAAGAGCCAGAGGCCCAGGAAAGACAGAAGCAAAACAGCCTCTTCTGGACACGACAGAACCTTGCACTAGGGAATACAATTGCTGTGGCTGACTGCACAGGATGAAGCCAGCAGGGACAGCAGAGGGGGTCGTGAGCCCCTCTCACTGAGGAGCTGGGCACAGTTAAGGGCTTCTGGGGGAGAGTCAGTTTTCTCTAGGAGTGTAGCTCCTGGTAGGTCAACCACGCTTCAGCAGATTGCCCTATATGCAGAAGAACGTGGACCGTGTGAACCGGAGTCAGTGGGTTGTTAAATTAAAATGAAAATTAAAAAGGACATGAAGTTGGGGTGGGAGGAAGAATTGACTTTGCATATCCTCAAAATAGATTGTATGAAATTCTCAAGGGATTGTTAACAGCATTTAAACAAAACAAAACCAAACCTCGGGTATAGCCTTTCATGCCCATAACCCCAGGGCCATGGGAAGGCAATCCCAAGAGACTTGCTGGGAGCTGCTCCAGCTTCAGCGAGAGACCCAGCCTCAAAGGAATGAGGCAGGAAAAGAGAGAGCAAGACATCAGACGCCTTTCTCTGGCCTATACTGTATCTTCCATATATGTATTCACTACACACACATGCACACATACATACATATAATGCTCACACATGTGCGTACACAAACACACAATAATGCACATACACGCAAAAACATTCACGTATGCATGCACAATCACATACCTGTGCACACTCTCTGACATTCACACTCTTGCACACTCGTATTCATACCCCCTCACACATACACACAATAAATGTATTTTTTAACGTATTCAGGAGCTGGGGAGATGGCTCAGACATCACAGCGATTGCTGTACAAGGATGAGGGCCTAAATTTGATCTCCAACACCAAAAAAAGCTGGGTGTGTAAGTCTGTACCTCAAGAACTAGGAGGTGGGTAGAAACGGGAGAACCCCTGAGGTTCCTTGGCCAACCAATCTAGCCAATTGGTGCGCTCCAAGTTCAGAGAGAGGCTATCTCAAACAACAAGGTGGTGTCAAGGGATGAGATGGATTAGCAGATAAAGTCTTGGTTAGGGTGTTTGTCAACTTGACACAAGCTGGAGTCATCCGAGAAGAGGGAACCTCAATTGAGGAAATGTCCCCACCAGACTGGCCTGGAGGCAACCCTAAGGCACGCTCTCTTGATTCATAGTTGATGATTGACATGGAAAGATCCAGAACACTGTGTTCCTGAGCAGGTGGTCCTAGGGTGTGGGAGAAAGCAGAAGGAACAAGCCAGCGTTCTTCTACGGCTTCTGCTGAGCTCATCTTTCCCGGTTCCTGCCCTGACTTCCCTCTGTGATGGAATACAACTCTAAGCTGAAACAAGCCATCTCCCCTCCAAGCTGCTTTTGGTCCTGGCGTTTATCACAGCAATAGAATCCCAAGACAGGGCTTGCCTGCAGCCAAGCCCGACGGTCTGTGGGAGGAGACAAGTGACTCCCACGAGTTTTCCTCCATGGCGTGGGTGAGTACACACAACGAACAAACAAACACACAGACAAATAAGACAAAAGGATGAAATCAGAAGTTGGAAACAAAGGTGGAGAGCAATAGAAGAGCCTGGGTGTACACCTCTACCCTCCATATTCGCACGAACACACGTGTACATGCATATACCCTCCCAGATAAAAGCACGTTACACACAGACACACTAAGTATATGAAAGGACCAGCCTGTGTGAATATGGAGGTTTCCTAATGAGAACTCTTAGCTTTAGGAATCTGAGGGCCCCAGCACCCTTCCCCTGTGAGTGTTGAACACTCGTATAACACACGCCCTATGACGGCAAGCAGGAAGGACATTAAAGTGATGTCCACCTTGAAAAAAAAAAGAATGAATAGTGTCTCTATGCCCTTGGGACAGTCACCATAAGGCTTGGCACCCCGAGGGGCAGCCAAAGCAAGTAAGGGTGGCCTTAGCTGAGTATGGTGAGTGGGCTTGGCTCTCACCTCACGTTCATGGACATCCTTGAACTGTTCTGAAGCAAGAAAGCCAAGGTTACCCCCACCAGGTCGTGGGACCAGGAGCCTGAAGATGATACTGAGTAAAAAGTGCTGTGAGGAACTCAGGGTGGGCATTCCCCTCTGCTCCCATGCTGACCCTCTCCCTCCAGCCCTTGTTCGGATTATGACCCATGGATGCTTCTCACAGCCACTGTGAACAGGGAGAATGTAAACCTGGCGGAGGCTGTGAAGGCTTAAAGCCTGTCACAGGAGCTGTAAACCGTGTGGATGCGCGCTGTGTGTCCTTCGCTATTTCCCCGTGGAGCTTTGGGATTCATCTCTCTGTCAGTATAAGAAAGCCCCTGAGGTTATTCACTTGCAAGAGGAAAGCAGTTGCTTTGGCTCTGTTTGAGACAGAGTCTCATGGAGGCTAGGCTGGCCTCAAACATGCTATATCTCTATGGTTGGCCTTGACTGTCCCTCTTGCCACCACCTCCTGAGTGCTGGGGTTATAGGCGTGTTCCACCACACGCATGTTCTTCTATGTTTCTGGCTTTGTGCGTGCTGGGCAAGCACTCTACTAATCAAACTTTATCCTTCGTCTTTGGCTTGGTTTAGTCCCAATCCGTGCCTGAGATTCCTGCATGGCAGCCCATGCTGATAGGATCAGCCTCGGGAAGTGGAGACAGAGGATCAATTGTTCATGGAGTTCAAGAGCAGTGAGAACCAATTCTGCATCATACATAAACACACGAACACACACATATACTTATATACACACATATGTGTGGATAGATAGTTAGACAGACAGACAGACAGACAGACAGACAGACAGATAATTCACACACACACACTCAAGAAGAGTTCAAAGTCCCACAAAACCCAATGACCTACAAGCCTCCTACAAGGCCACACTTCCTAAAGTCTCTTCCATCCTGGGCATTGAGCCTGTAACACATGTGCCTTTGGGGGCATGTTCAGGATCCAAGCTCCAGCAAGATCCAACAAGTTTATTTCTGCTTTGACACTTCGCAAGGACTGACCTGGGGCAAGTCAGTCGTCTTCCTGCTGAGTTTCTGCTTCTTTCGCAGGAAGTTGAGCCAAGCAAATGAATATTGGCCTGAGCTAAGCAAGCCAGCCTATGCAGATCATCTGCCTGGCACACAGTAGGTGTGCAGTGAGGAGGGCCCTTATAAAAAGCCATACACCCTCCTGCACACATAGTAGGTTCTCAGCAAATGTCAGCATCCTTATCTGTGAAACACGGCCCTTGGTTCAGGTGAGCCACCAGAGGCAAGATGCCTTAGAATAAAGAAGAAACCTTGGTGTGGTCTCCCTTCTCCCCCCCCCCCCATCCTGTGTTAGCCGCCCTGGACACATGCCAGGCTCACAGCGGAGTGTGGGAAACATAAGGGCCATGCCACAACACAGCCTGTCTGAAGCTCCGCTTCAGAGCTAGCAGCTCTCCAGGGAGGCACAGTTCTCCTGGGCAGCTGTCCCTGCTCACAGGTATCCCCTGGAGAGACAGCCGGGTCCTCGTTAACACAGTGTCTGCGGGCCTTGTTTGGAATATGTCAGCTAATGTGATTAAAGGCAGGACATAAATACCAGCCTCTCAGGGACCCAGCCCCAGCTGGTTTCCGGAGAAGGAGACCTGAAAAAATACATCTTCATTCCTGTTTCGTGGCCCGGGGCCTCCCTCCCCCATGGCTTGATCAGAGCAAGTCACCATGAAGGGTGGGGTTTGCCAGGAGAGGAGTGGAGGGGATTGTATTTGGAGGTCCTTGTCAGGATAGAAAAGGGAGTAGAGATGGGTTTCCAGGGTGTCCCATATCTGGTGGACAGTTGGGAGCCCCAAGGTCTTTGTCCCACAAGAGCCCCAGTTCCTTCATCTCTAAAATGGGAAGGATGAGGTTTGTGTACGCGTGCTGTTAAAGAGACGAAAGAGCACCTGTGAGGTACCCAGTCGAGGTCTTGAACAAGTGTATGTGTTCACAGCCACCAGAAAATCAAAGAGGGACACTGGAGCATGGAGCCAGACATCGGATATGCAGTTGCTCCATGGTTGTCCCTTCAATGGAATCAAAACAGGCAGGGACAAGAAGACCCTCACCGAAACCTTAAAACAGGTCTCAGGGTTGAGAGTGAGGTATGATATAAGACCACTTGTACCACAGTCCCTGGCTTACTAACTGACCCCAGGCAAGTGACAACCTCCCTCCCCATCATCTCCTCATCTGTGAAGTGGAACTTTACCTCTGGACTAGCTGGACTTTTCCTTCCGGGACCCTGGGATGGGGTCTACACAGCTGCCCAGGCACCTCAGGTCCCCCTCAGGATCCTAGAGTGCTCAGACTTGGGGCATTTCCTAGGCCAGACTCCTGCCCCCATCATTAGCTGGGGAGCTGAGCTGTCTAGACCTCCACATCCCTACCAGTCAGCTGGAATGCGGACTATCTCCCACAGACCCGAGCATCCCTAGTGGGCTGGAGCCAGGGCCCAACTCATCTGAGCTCTCTGCTGGTCGGCTTCTGCTACCACAGCTACCACAGGCTCTGCAGCTCCAAGCACGTTGCCTTCTGCTCCCCACCATAATATGCTGTGTCCCCTGAGCATCGAGCCAAAACAAATCCTCCCTGCCTGAACTGCTTTTAGCAGGCATCTGGTCCCAATGATAGAAAAGTAATTGACACCAGGGACAATGGGGGTGTCCAGCCCTCTGGGGTAGTGCGGCATGCAGAAGGGTCAGTCCCAGGCAGAGCGCCCTCCGCAGGACTGAGGGAGTTATCTTTCCCCCCTTTGAACTGTATTTTCTCAATCTGTGAGACGAGAAAGTTGGGCCAGCTTGGCCTCTGGCCCACACAGAAGAGCGGAGCAAGGGGAAGTTTCATTGCCTGGAGCTAAGGCAGGATAGAATCACCTCACAAACCCCTGCACTGTTGGAGACCTGGGGAGACAGAAAGACAGGCCTAGAGCAGGGTCTGTTCTAGATGCTTCCTGGGTCTGGATGGAGACCCACCAGGTAGTGAGGGATACTGTTGGGCCAGTTTGGCACAGACGGAAAGGGAGTGAGGGAAAAGGGAACCTGACCAGGGCCTCACAGCTCATGCTCAGTGGAGCTGGGACAGTACTGAGCTGCTCTTTGGAAGCATCTGATGAGGATCAGGCTGCATGTTCACACATCACAAGGCCATTGTCACCAGCTGTCCACAGCATCCTTGGTGCCTGCCCTAGCTGCAGTAGAATGGGAGGAAGGCCTTGCTGCCCGATCTGCTCCAGAGCAAGGCGGTACAGAAAACCTCGAAGGATGCTTTCAAGTTGGGAGCCTAGGCCCTAGCCCTTGCATCTATCCCAGCCCCCAGGCCTGGTCTGGTCAGGACCTGGCCTGCTGGGATTTGGAGTCCAGACCAGGTTTGGGGGCTGGGATAGATGCGAGGGGCTGGGGTCTACGCTCCCAACTTGACAGATGCCTTGGTACTTGAAGGCTCTAAAGGGATGTTGGGTGTGGGGAGGTCTGGTGGTGTCAGAGTCATAACTAGGACAAGTGTCTCACTAAGTACTTACTATGTCCCAGACTCATCCCATTTTAAGGGTAAGGAAACTGAGGCTCAGAGAGGTGGAGTCCATCATCACTTTAGCAGAAATCACACTCAGGTCCTTAGGTCTGAGGGGCTCCCCCAGATGCTGGAGCCTTGGGCTAAGATCCAGGGTGCATGAAGAAGTTCTGCTGTCCTGTCCCACCCAGCTTCCTCCTAGAATTCCCTAAGGGGTTAGCCTCTCAGTGGCTCTGACACGTCCCTCAGCCCTCATCCTCACACTCACATGAGGAAGCCCAGCCCCACTCCTTGATCTGGGTGACTTGACTGACAGGTTCTCCGCTCAGTGTTCTTGCTCCAGATAGGAAATTACTCATAAAATATTCGCTCTGTCCCCAGAGGAGCCGTCTCCTCCATGTGCCTGCAATCCCCCCACCCCCCAGTATAGCCATAATCAGTGCTTCATCTTGGGGGATCTGGGTGCCCCACAAAAGAAGGCAGCAGTGGAGCCTGAATTTTCTAGCAGGGAGGAACTTGTCTGTACCTCCATTCAAGGGGACCCCAGATAGGGACTGAAGAGACTGCTCCCCCAAATCCTTGGACACAGGGTTTGGAGTGCTCCTCAAGATAAGGCCAAGGGTGACCTGGAATAGGTTCCCATTGTCTGAGGGGGAGTGGTCTCTTCCCTCCTCCTCCCTCGACCCTAGGTTGCCATGGCAACGACGGTGGGGGGTGGGCAGCTGGACCGATTGCTCTCGGCCAGGCTACCCAGCATGCTCTGCTCTCACCCAGTTTTCTCCCTCACTGCCCTCAGGCACGCAGGGGGTGGGGCTGATCCTGCTCTTTCCAAGTCAGTCAACAAACAGTTCACGTCCAGGGTCATCCCCTCCAATCCCCTGCCTTCGGGCATGAGGTTTTCCTGCATACCTCCCAAGAAGGGGGCTTTTATGAGTATGGTTTGACAAGGAATGACTGAGGTTTTCCCTGGAGGCCTCCAGAGTTAATGAAGTCAGTTAAACCCTGGGATTAGAAGGTCTGGGTCATGGGTACAGCCTGTTTGCAGAGTAACACCCACCCCACCCCTAGCTCCACCAGCTGTTTCAGAAATGCCTGGTGCCAGTTGTCTAGGAGACCGGCGAGAGCTGGGACAGGTCCTGGCAACCCATCCTGGTACCCATGCTCTATGCCCTTGCTTGAGCACATCCTGTGAGCCCTGTCTCCTTCCTGTCTGGCCAAGGACCTGTTTTCACAATAGTGCTATGTGACTGTGCTCTCAAACCCAGGGGGTGCATTCACAGATGCGAGGAAAAACAACAACAACAACAACAACAACAATGAAAATGGGTTGGTTGCAGTGACGGCTCCCCCCCCCCGCCCCCCGCCGCCCATGGGGCGGTTGCTACCCAGGTGAGGATTCCCTCAAAATGATTCCCTCTTCTCCTTTTAAATGTCTCTCTGCCCCAACCTATAAAATGCCATTGCTGGACAGGATGCCAAGACTCATTCTGTTAAGCCTGGGACTCTGGAGGTTGAGGCAGGTGGAGAACCATGAGTTCCAGGATAGCCTGGCCTAGCTGGTCTGTTGCTGTGACTTTGCCCCTTTCTCTAGCCCAGGTTGGCCGGGAATGAGTCTCCTGCCTTGGCCTCCAGAGTGCGGGGGTTAAAGGAACGTGTTGCTATGTCCAGCACTTTTTCCGTTGTCGTATTAACGTTACACAGTGTGTCCTGCCCTCCCCTAACGTTTCCCATGAAGCTCCACTTGCAGACACCGCAACTATCCTACGTCAGGCCCTGACTTGGAAATAGTAACCTTTGCCTGTGCTGAAGAGCAAGACACTGGGCTCAGGGTGTAGGACAGTGGCAAAGCATTTGCCTAGCATGCACAAAGGTGTGGGATCTATCCCCCGTCTCAGAAAGAGAGAGGGAGAGGGAGAGAGAGTGTCTCATTACAGCTGACTTATCCCTGGCAGATAAGCACTGTATCATATGGGACTTTATAAATAGCCAAAGTAAAGCAGGCTTAACACAAACTCTCTGAACCAGACTTCCCGAGTTCAAATCCAGGCTTGATTGCTCACTGGCTGTGTGACCCTGTACAGGTTATTCACTCTCTCTGTGCTTGTTTCTTTATCTGCAAAGCAGAGACGGAAACCTCTACTCCGGAGGGATGTTTTGAGGACTTAGCACGCTGCCGAGCACGCAGCGCCCAGAACAGCGCCTGGCACGTCACGTTAAGCTCTTTAAAAATGTCGCTTATCAATATTTAAAGATGGTGCATGAGAGCAAAGTTCCAAAAATAATTTGTATTCTCCGCTTCGCAGACATCTCTTTCCCTGCAAAGTCTTTTATCTGTTGCTTCTAATCTGGGGCTTTGTTGCAGGGCCGCGCTGCCAGACACCCAGAATCTGCCCAGATGTCTTCTCCAGCTCCCTCCTCCATACATTCCAGCCTGTGTCCTCAAGTTTCACCCTCTGTGTCTGTGAGACTGTCCCCTGTGCTCCGCGTGCGTTTGTCAGCTTGGTCTCACACCGGGACTGCTGTGACTCCCTCCTAGTCACTTCCGGGTCCAGCTCCCCTCAGATCCGGTCACTTCAAGACAATCACAGTGAAATTCCTAAAATGGAACTAACACTCCTTGCTCAAATGTCCTCCGTGGCTCCCCAGTACCCCAGGATAAAGTCCAAGCTCTCCTCAGTTTCCCTCTCCCCCTCTGTGACAGCTCTGGTCTGTCCTGAAACTCACTCTGTAGACCAGGCTGGCCTCAAACTCACAGAAATCCACCTGCCTCAGTCCAGCTTTTTCCTTATAGGTCCCCCATTGTCTCTGGCACTCGGGGGTCCAGTAGCTGGGCCAGGGGGCTGCTTCCTCTGTCTGCCATCATCCCTCCCCCTGCCTACTTAGCCCCTGCCCTGCCAGACCACAGTCAGCTTTGAGACCCTCACAGCCAGAGGGAGCCTGTCCTGGCACAGCTGTGTCCCCAGAGATGTTCAGCTCCCAGCAATCCACACAGCGCCTCTGGGCAGTGTACAGAAGGGGCCGTGTGCTCTGCTCTGTCTGGCCTGGGATATTGGCCCTTCTTCCTTCCCAACCTGGAATCGTCCACTCACCCTTCTAAGACTGGCTCAAATTTCACCTCCTCCAGGAGCCCGAAATGAGAACACCTGTCCCATTGCATCCACGTCCCCGAGAAGATGAAGGCAGCGTTTGTGAGCCTGGTACCTGCAGCCCCATGCGGTACCCCCCGTGTCTCAGCAATGCCACACACTCAGAACAGAAGAATGGTGTCCGGTGAAGCAGCAGCTGATTATAATCTCCACCCGGGGGGCATTTAGTCATATCCGCAGACATGTCAATGCTATTGGACATGCTTCTCAAATCTCAAGACAGTGACCAAGAGCCCCACTAGGTGCATGAGGTTAGTTAGCCCTGTGGTCCTGAGGGCTGTTGGAAGGGAGGGGGACAGTGTACTTGGTGCACAATAGCCTGTCTCCAGCGCAGAGGCCCCAGGACCCAACTCAGTCTTAATCTCTGCTTCCCCAGAACCCAACAGAGCTCAGGCACTCAGCACCTCTGGTTTGCATAACTGCATGGGTAAGATTTCCAGTCCTTCCATGGGCACCATTCTACTACCCAGCTCCAGGCCCCTGGCCCCATGGCTGGGCTTCAGCTAATGCAAATCTCCCCTCTCCTCCTGTTTGCAGAGCCTCCCCGACTCTGCTTCAGGAATGAGACCACATTTCCAAGATCGCAGTGTGCTCCAGTGGGCTGTAGGGTCCCCAAAAGGGAGCCCAAGGGATCCACTTGCTGTGTGACAGTCTAGCGTGTGGTCCCCTGTGGGCCTCTGACTTTAGGTGAACCAAGGATTCCCAAGGAACCAGGGATCCTCGAGTTTGCTACCAGATTGTCCAGGCTCAGCCTGATAGCGTTCTCCACGACGTGTGTGGATCCTGGGGCTTCCCACCTTCCCTCCCCCAGCTTGGGTGCTCCAATGTGCTGGGTGTCCCACACACTAGGGTGCCCCTGACACCAGCTGTGACCCCTGCGCCCCAGAGGCCATCAAACAAACAGTCTTTATGGTTTGGGCGCTGGCGGCCCAAGGAAACCACACAAAGGGTGGGAAGAAAGGCCGCCAATCCTCTTAGGGCCAAGCGCCTTTCCCACTGCGGCCCATCTGCTCCTGGGAGCCGGCAGAGCGCGCCTCCTAAAGCAAGCAAAAGCTTTCCAGCAATGAAAGCCTGGCCCTGGCTGCCGAGATCCCCACAGCAAACACTGGCCTGGCCCAGGGCCTGGAGGGGGCAGGGCTGATCTCCAGGAGACTACGGTTAAAAGTGCCGCCCAGGGAGAGGGACCCGGGGCTAATCCCCTCCTGCCCCGAGCCTCTCCTTCCCATACCCCTGCAAAGGACAGGGGAGGGGAGAGGGGATCAAAGGTCCCCCTCTCCTTGTGCCAGGCACTCTATGGGAGCCCTTTAGACAACACTCCCCTCTTCCTTGTACCACTCTGTTTTACAAATGGGCTCAGCAAGGCTGAGTCACTTGCCTGAGGTCACCCAGCTGTTTGCCACCTGGCAGAGCCTGGATCTCCATTCAGGGCTGAACCTAAATTTGGTCATCTGGGGAACTGTGGTTTGCTGAGCTTCTTCAGGCAGGGGCTCTGCCATCAGCTCTGTTTCCTATCACAGGCCTTTTGATAAGGAAACTGATACCAGCTGGCAGAAGACAAAGCGTCCCCCATGTCACAGGACAGAGAAAACCTTGGCTTTTATGCTGCGTTCTGGGCTCTGCTCCCTAACTCAGTTTGCAACATATCTGCATGCCCTCAGATGGTCCGCCTCACCTGCTCCGCCTGAATGAACTCCTTCTCTTCCTCTATGAAGTGGGCATTGGAAGCGCAAGGTTCTGAGTTTTAAGGAGATGGTTTATAATAGACATTTGCTACAGTCTGGCTAGGCAGAGAGCACCCAGTAGCGGCAGACTATTAGTTCTAAACATTCCAGAGCAATATGGACCTGAAACAAAGAAAGCTGTGAATGGATGTTTTCTGCCTTGTCCCCAAAAGCCCATCGTTTCCATGCTGGGATTTTCCTGGTGGTTTGAAGAAGTTATGTGTGGGTGTGTGCTGGGATCCTTAGATGTGGCGTCTGCTGGGGCCCTGGACTGAGTCTCTTCTTAAAAGAGGACTGGGATGCAGCTGCTCCCCCGCACCCATGAGAGGCCCAAAGCCAAAATCAGTAAGGTCCAGAACAATCAGAACCCAAAAGCTGACTCCTACCCATGTGTACATAAATACATGTATGTGGACATGCATATATGTCCACACCTATACACACACACATCCATGCATGCACATGTGCATGTGTACACTGACATACACACACATATGAGCATGTCCTCATGAGCACTGATATGCACATGCACACAGAACCCCAACTCAACTATTTATAGATTCCAAACTTGAGGTGAAGGAACGGGACCATGACTCACTAAAGGTGACCTGGCTCCAAAACATGACCTCCACCTCTCATCATGGGCTCTTGTCCCTTTGTCTCTAACCCTGCTAGCCTCCCTTTAGGCCCTTCCCATCCAGGTGACACACTGGGATAGAGCAAGGTGGTGGTGTTAGGTTCCCATGGAAGTTGATGGGCAGCTACGGTATCCCCCACATTCCATTCTGAATCTGCTCTGCCCAGACCATGAACGTGAATCAAGGATTCTGTGTCCTTACTACTTCTCTCTGTCCCTACTCATTCCTTGTTTTTTTTTTTTTTAAAGTTACTTTATTTTTAGTCATGTACATGTATATGTGTGAGTCTGGTGTGTACACAAGTGCAGTACCCCTGGCTGCCAGAAGAGGGTGCACGATCCTCAAGAATCAGAGTTACAGGTTGTTTTAAGCTGCCAGACCAGGGTACCTGGAACCAGACTCGGGTTCTCTGCCAGAACAGTACAATTCTTGACTGCTGAGCTACCTCTCCAGCCCTCCTTCCTGTCTCTTTGTCCTCGGCACTCTGTTTCTGATCCTCACTCCCGTCTCTCCTCTCCCCTGTTCTCGCCTCCTCCCACTTCAACCACTATGTGTTTTCTGCTGGGAGTTTGTTGGTGGCTGAGCCTGCCTCCATCCCATCCATACATCAAGGCTGCTGGCTGCTTCCCCACTGATCCTGCACCTGTCCTGGAGCACAGGGTACAGCCTAGGCATTGTCCAAGCCCTGTCACAACCCTCAGACAACCCCTTCCTCCTTCCAGAGCCTTTCCTCTGTGGATGTCACTCAGGGGGCTGGCCCCCAACCACTGTTTGATCCTTAGAACCAGCCCCGGGGGAATTCCCAAGTCAGGTAAGAATCTACCCACCTGGGGCTGGAGAGGTGGCTCAGAGGTTAAGAGCATTGCCTGCTCTTCCAAAGGTCCTGAGTTCAATTCCCAGCAACCACATGGTGGCTTACAACCATCTGTAATGGGGTCTGGTGCTCTCTTCTGGCCTGCAGGCATACAGAATATGTAATAAATAAATATTTTTTTAAAAAAGAATCTACCCACCTTTGGCAGTGGGCCTCCTCCAGACTCTGGTCCCCTCCAAGAACAGAGTGAGCCTGCAAATACCCATGTTGACTGAACCAGAATGTCATGGACCACAGCGTCTTAGGGGTCTCAGGAATAAGTGAGCTCTGGAGAGAAGCAATCTGGGTTGAATCTCTGTACTACCTCTAGTGGAGTGCATGAGACAATCACCTCTCCTGGCCTCATGCTTCCTTGAGGACCGACTTGTCCCAGGAATTTAAGAAGGGGATGTTTCCAGAGAATTTGGGGTTAAAATGACATCTCTCTGAATTCAGAGACTGTCTGACTGAACATCCCCTTTGCACCGGCTTCCCTCCGGAGAAATTGAGGTTGGTAGAAGAGGAGGCACCCGCCGAGGGCCCAGCCTGAAGCAGCAGCAGTGGGCAGACTCTCAGCAGGTCCCTGGGTACAGGCATCAAAGCAAGAACCCGCGGAGAGAGATCAAAGGCGGCTTCTCTCCTTCAGGGGGGAGAGAGCCTCAATAAAACCCAGCCAGGATGGGGCAGCCCACTGGGGAGCTGCAACGCACGCATGGAAGAGAATTTCCAGACTCAGGCTGTACTGAGTGTCCTGAGAGCCCATCAGGCCCTGGGGATGTCAGACAGGTTACTGCCAGAGAGTTCCAGCCTCTTGGGGAAGACCAGGGATCAAGGAGCGCTGAGTCTAGTTAACGTTTATTTAGCGCCTACTGCGGCTTGTGCCCTGAGAGTTGCCATGAGAGCTTGGGGAGTCTGTCCTTGTTTTCCAGAGAGAAAAATAGACAGAGCAGCAGTGGGTGATAAAACTAGGTCTGGGGTCCCCACACCTCCAAGCTTGTTGTCACAGGCTCCACTGCCTCTGCACAGGCTCCACTGCCTCTGCAGGAGTGTGAGTGATATAGCCCGTGTGTCTGGGGTTGGGGATGGAGCAATTTGTCAAAAGCAGATGTAGGCTGGCAAGATGGCTGCGCTTGCCCTGGAGCCCGACGATCTGAGCTCCAGTCCCAGTATCTCCATGTGGGAGGAGAGAACGGACTCTTCAGAGTAGTGCTCTGAGATCTCTGCAAGTGTCCTGGTGTGGCACTCTGGAATGGCATCCACAGTGCACAACAGAGAAACATTAGATTTAATATTTCATCAACAGCCTGGGCTCAAGCCTCCCTTCCCTCCACCTCTGCCATTTCCCGCTGTGTGACCCCAAGAGAGTTATACAGCCTCTCTGTTCCTCAGCTTCTCATTCCTAGCACAGGATGACAACATCTTTTAAGTCTCGGTGTCTATCCTGAGACCTGAGTGAGGTCTCCTCGGTGCAGGACCTGGCACTTGTCACTTGTCAGCCTTCATTATCATCTGTCCTGGCTGGTCTTACGTCAGCCTGACACAAGCTGGAGTCATCTGAAAGGAGGGAACCTCAACTGAGAAAATGCCTCCGTAAGATTCAGCTGAAGGACACTTTCTTAATTGGTGATTGACGGGGGAGGGTCCCATCCAGGGTGGGTGGTCCTGGGTTCTATAAGAAAGCAGGTTGAGCAAGCCATGTGAGCTAGCCAGTGAATGGCCCCCCTTCATGGCTTCTGCATCAGCTCCTGCAGGCATCCAGGTTCCTGCCCTGCCTGGCTTGTCCGGACTTCCTTCAACGACGGACTAAGATGTGGAAGTGTAAGTCAAATAAACCCCGTCCTCCCCAGTTTGCTTTCGGCCATGACGTTCCCTTGAAGCAGGAGAACCCCTGACTCGAACACAGATCTGGCGGTCATGGTGTTCCCTTGCAGCAGTAGAAACCCTGACTAGAACACAGATCTGGCGGTCATGGTGTTCCCTTGCAGCAGTAGAAACCCTGACTCGAACACAGATCTGGCTTCTCTCCCGGCGGTCTTGCGGGTTCCTCCATATCTGAGGCTGGCAACTCAGAAACAGCCGGCTTGCGGCTGGCTGCCACAGGGGGCAGGGATGGCAGAGGCACGAAGGTGGAGACATGGCTCGTGTACAACCAAACCAGTCCCCAGAGGCCCAAGAGAATTATGCAAAGTGTCCCACAGAGCCAGGGAAGGTTGAGGAAAGACCACTGTGGGATCAACAGACCAGCACCGCCTCTTCCTGGCTAGAAGTCAGGTTCTGGGAACAGCAGAGATTCAATCGCAGGGAGAAGTCTTTGGTCCCTTCCGTACTGACGACCCCCCTCCCCAGCACACACACCTTATCAGGCTGTCTACACAGCCTGGGCACCTAAGACCTCCGCGTCACTAGGTCTGCTCTGGCTGGGCTCTTGCCAGTTTCCATGACAGCTGCTCCTAAGAACAAGCTCTGACCTCACTGCTGGGAGGAGTCAGACACACCCTTCCTTAGTAGCACCTGCTGGCCACCAGGTACTGCTCCCAGGCCCACCCCCTCCGTTCCCAGAGGTCCTTTCCTGGTGTCCTGACAACTTGCCTTCCGGGCTTCGTAGAGCCATGCTCCCTCCTGCTAATGCCTCCCTTCCCGGCCCAGGACTTTTCCGAGCGTGGCCTCTGGGGAGTGGGCAGACCTTCCACCCTAGAGTTGAAAACAGGGTCTGTCACCCCTCCCGCGTGGCTTCTTTAGTAGCCCAGCTTGGGCACCAAGTCAGCCTTGGAGGCTCCTGGTACTCACTTCTGCCCTCTGCAGGCAAAGTCTGGCCACCCTCCCCACAGCCCTGGGCTTCCCTTCCAATCCCTAAGGTAGTCAGAAAAGCTATTACCACAGGCCTCCACCTTGGTCCGCAGGGGAATGCCTCCAACCCACACCCTTCTCAGAGGGTTAGGGGGACCCTGAGACCTTCCTTGGGGCTGTGTGCAAGAGTCAACTGTTATCATAATGCCAAACGTAAGAACTGTCAAAAACGAAGCAAGGTCACCCTGCCTGGGCAGAGTTTTTGTCTTGGGAAATCGAATTTGTTTTCATAAAAAGATAACAATTAATTTAACATGTAATATATTTATTCTTCTGAAAAGAATAAATATTTTTACATCTTTAAAGAAATTGTTTTTTTGGGCAAGGGCTTTTATAGGCCAGGCTGGCCTCGAACTCCTGATCTTCCTGCCTCTGCTTCTCTAGCGCTCCACTAGAGGTGTACATGGCCACGCCTGGTTTATAAGGTACTGAGAGATGGATCCAGGACTTGGTGTGTGCCGGGCAAGCACTCCACAAAGTTACATCCAGCTTGCGTTTTCTCATCATTTCTAATACATTTTAGTAACACATTAACGAGGTGTAATAATAACAGTCAGTAAAAATGAGAGTTCTTTGTCGCTATCCTCAAAGTGCCAATCTGGAGCAGGTGGCACCGGCTTGGCTGAGTCTCTAAGGCCCTGGGTCCTGACCCAGAATCTCTAAGATATGACAGCAACTTGAAGCCTGTGAAGGTTCTGATCTCCAAATACGTGAGGGTAACTGCCCCACAGCTGCTAGTTCTCCAGCAGTTTGTGGTAACCGACGAATGAGTGATGACCCCGCCCCCATGTCTAAACCCTCCCTCCTCAGGTCTCATTCCTTCTACGACAGGACCCGGGGATCAAACTCAGGTCCTCAGGCCTTTATAGCAAGACCCTTTACCCCCAGAGCCAACTTGCTGACCCCTTTGGTGTGTGGGGGTGTGGGGGTGTGCGTGGTGCTAGGAACAGAACCCGGGGCCTTTGGCATGTTAGGCAGCTTGTGTAAAAGGGTCACTGGAAGCCTTGCAAGTCTCTGAGCACACATGTTCCTGCTCATCCAGACGCCAGAAAGAGGGCTAGCGCTGTAAACTGTTTTCTCTCGCCCTCAATGAAAGAAAACAATTTTCTGACTTGCAGCCGTCTAGATGCCGACTTTCAAAATGACAGCAACTCACCAAACAGTGCTGTTAAAATTGCAGGACCCAGGGTGGGATGAGTGTGTGATCTTTGCCTTACAGCATTTCGTAGAACCATTCCTGAGAGCTGGGGCTGGGGTTCAATGCTAAACTTGCTTAGCATGGGAGATGCCCTGAGGTTCAGTCCTCAGTGCTGGGGGAAAATTATAAAAGGAAGGAAGGAAGGAAAGAAGGAAGGGAGGGAGGAAGGAAGGGAGGGAGGGAGGGAGGGAGGGAGGGAGGGAGGAAGGAAGGAAGGAAGGAAGGAAGGAAGGGAGGAAGGGAGGAAGGGAGGGAGGGAGGGAGGGAGGGAGGAAGGAAATCAAGCAGTGGTGCACATCTGCAATCCCAGCACTTGACAGGTGAAGACAGGAGGATCAGAAGTTCGAAGCCATCCTCAGCTACATACAGAACTTTGGACCAGTCTGAGCTCTATGAGATCCTGCCTAAGCAAGCAAGCAAACAAACAACAATGCCCAAAAATAAAACAGAGAAAAGAGCCAGCAAGATAGCTCAGGGGGCAAAGGTGCTTGTGGCTGGGCCTGGTGACAAGAGTTCAATTCCCACCACCCACACATGGTAGGGGGAAAGAACCAACTCTTGCAAGCTGTTCTCTAACCTCCACGTGTGCAAAGTGACACCCCTTATTCCCTTTGTATGAAAGCACACACTTGCACACACTCGCACACACACACTCGCACACACATAGCTAATGAAAAGAAAGAGAAGGAAAAAAATACCCTTCTAGGAAAATGAACACAAGCTTGCATGTAACAGCACTCCCGTGGCACAAAAGGTTTTCAACATTTCTCGGTTTCTGGGCAGCTTGCACACCACCCCCAGTCCCGGACCACACACCAAGAGGGCAGAGACACACCCATCACCAGCGCTCACCGTTTACTACCTAGCTGCTGGCGCCTCCGTCACTTGGTCCAGCCCACCCTGTCACCCTCCACATTCACCTCTGTGACTGACAGACGCTTCTGGGGCCCCAGAGGAAGAATAGACATGCTTTTTCTTATTTCTTCTTCTCTGTCCTCAACATGGGGGCTGCAGGCCAGCCCTGCTGAGGTCTGTGGGTTAGCGCTTCCAGAGTCTTGTGGGCTAACACTGCTGACTCCATGCAGAACCTGTTCTAAGGCCCAGGAAGGCTGAGAGCAGTGCTGGGCAAACTTAGGTCCGAGGAAGGCCTAGTGAGCCTTCCGAGTCCTTCCTCTTAGAGGGCAGGGGGCACCGGCTCCCAGTAATCTAAGCATTGGTGTCCATTTCTAATTACAGACTCCAGAGATCCTAACAAAAGGCTAGGGGTGGAGTGTTTCCCTGGTATTCCCAAAGCCCTGGGTTCAATCCCCAGAACCACAAAAGAGAGAGCGAGCGAGAAAATCTAAACCAGATGTGGTGGTTCACACTTGACCCGTAATCCTAGCACTAGCCAGGCAGAGGCAGGAGGATCACTGCAAGCCTAAAGCCAGCCTGATTTCCTCCATAGAAATACAAAATGGGGGGGGGGGGCAAGGATCTGGTGTCGTGGTTCAAGCCTACGACCTCTGACCTAGGAAGACTAAGGCAGGAGGATTGCCATGAGTTTGAGGTTACCTCAGGCTACCTAGTGAGACTGCCTCAAAAGAATCTAAAGAGCCTGGGAATATATAGCCCAGTGGCGTAGTCTTTACCTGACATATGTGAAGCCCAATTTCAACAAGAAAAGCATCTAAAATGTGGGGGTACAAGATGCACAGGACTTGGCCACTGTGAAATATTCCTTGTTATTAAGCAGGCTGTATCACTTTGTGGTATAGGCTGTATCACTCAATGTATGGTATGTGAGTGACATTGTGCTTCAAGCATGGCGTCATCTGCCTCCATGGTTGCTGGGTCTGCATATTACTTAGAGAGACAGTTAAAATCAAGCGTACATGGTAGCAGCTGGGTGTGGCAGCACAGGCACTCATGATCCCAGCACTCAGGAGTCTGAGGCAGGAGGATAGCCGTGAATTCAAGGTCAGTCGTGGACTATGCGGAAAGTTCCTGCCACCACAGAAACTACAAAAAGCCAACCGCACAAAAAGACACTCTTCATAGGGACTGTAGAATAACTGGAACAGCGGGTACCATCCCCCACGGGGTAGCGGTTCTTTCAACGCATGTAACCCCGCCTCCTCAGCTCACTGTATCAAACACACAGCCCATTTCCGAGTGGAAATACCGCTTTACGAATTTTATGGGCAATTTGGGGCCACATCCTCAGCAGAGCAAGTGTTTCCACATTGAATTTAATTAAAAACTAAGAAATGTAATGATTTGAGAAAGGTGGTCTAATTCCATATCACTGTCAACAGAGCAGAAATTATAAAAAAAAAAAAACTTGGCTTTTCATGGCTCAGTTCTAATTGTGCTGAAATGAAGGCAAAAAATTTTAATTGATGGATCAAATATATCATAATTTACAAGGGATTTATTGACTCATAGCATCCTCAGCACTGCACAGAAAATTATTACTTGTGTTATGTTTTTATTTTGTTATTTGTTCAAATACTATTAACCCTTCACAGAACTCCACAAACATATGCAATAATAATTCTATTCAGCCAACTTTGACACTTTACAGACTTTCATCCTATAAAGACCATAGCTTACTGCATAGTGTTTATATTTCATTGTAATAAAGGCATATTTGCTGTACTTTATGTAAGTGTTTTATTGGTTTGAGTTACAGTGTGTGTGTGTGTGTGTGTTCCTCTATCAAACTATCCATTCAATTGCTTTGAGACACCAGAAGCTACTGGTTGACAATTTGGCTCCTTGGCTAGAACTCTTGGTGTCTGCCCTGCTGCCTTGAAGTGCAGAGGTTGCACGCTCAGGTAGCCATGTCCCAGCTTTTTGTTTTGTTTCGTTGTTGTTTGGAGACATGGCTTCTCTGTGTAGCTCTGTCTGTCTTGGAACTCACTCTGTAGACCAGGCTGGCCTCGAACCCAAAGATCACTGCCTCTGCCTCCCAAGCGCTGGGATTAAAGGCGTGGGCCACCACACTCAGCCCCTGTCCCAGCTTTTCGTGGGAATGCTGGGAGTTTGAAGCTAGGCCTTCAAGCTTGCAGAACAAGCGCTTTCACCCACTGAACATTTCCCTAGCTGCCTCCAACCTTTTGAGGAAGGGACTCATGTAGTCCATGCTAGCCTCAAATTTATGTAGCTAAAGAGAAACTTGGACTCCTGCTCCTCCTGCCTCCGCCTCCCGTGTGTTAACCTTATAGGCATTTGACACCATGCTCAGTTGAATTTTAGCTTTTAAATATTCAAATATGGGTTATAAGGAGTCCATTCAAATCTTGCCCTGACTCCAAAATCCTCAAGTGGGTTTAGTCAAAGACCTACCCAAGATGACACAAGATCCAAGCATCCAGTCCCTTACCCAGTGAACATTTAGTGAGCAACTATTAGCTGCTAGACATGGAAATCAGACCACGATGTTTACACTGCAGCCTTCATCACTGGGATAGCCCAGCCCATACTCCAGCCCGGCAGTCTACATTGGGCTTGGGCTATTGGACCCCTGTCGCAGTGGTGTGATGTTTGGCAGTTGGACCCCTATAGTGGTAGCATGGTTCTATGACTGGACTCTCCCCAGACTTCATCCAAATGGATCAGGCCTTAGATCTAGGGCCACCGCATCTTTGCTGAGCTGTGTCAGGCAAGTGTTTATGAAATGGGAGGGATAATAATTGGATCTGAGCTGGGCACACGCCTTTAATCCCAGCAGTCGTGGGGCGGGCAGATCTTTGAATTAAGGGTCAACCTGGTCTACAGAATGAGTTCCAGGACAGCTGGGCTACACAGGGAAACCCTGTCTCAAAAACCCAAACCAAACCAAACCAAAAATTCTGATTATTTCTGTCATCCTAGCACTGAGGAAGCAGAGGCAGGGGAATCCAGAATCCAGGATCATCCTCTGCTACACAGCTAGTCTGAGGGCAGCCTGGGCTATGTGAGACCCTGTCTCAAAGTAAATAACAATGAACCCTACCCTGAATGGCTATGTGGTGGGAACATTGTAACAGAGCCTGTGCTTAAATCTCCTTTACCATGTGATACATTTTCCCTGAAACCCAGTAGCTGAAAAGATGAACATGGTCATCATTTCCTGGTTTCTTCAAGCCCGGAACTCAGAGCTGACTTTGGATTTCTCCCACGTTGGGTCAGAATGTCAGCAGGGGTGGCAGCCATGGGAGGGTCTACATCCCAGATGGCCCACTCACTTGGCTGCCAGCCAGAAGCCTTTGTCCATAGGGGTCTTGAGACACAGCAGAGCTTCTCCTGAAGACAGCAGGTCAAAACCTTCTGAAGGCTCCCAACCACAGGGTGTCTCTCCCTCTCTGCAACTGATTAGAAGCAGTTCCTTAACTCCAGACAGCCTGCACAGAAGTCTGTCTCTTGAAGGGAGGAGGACCTAAGGGGACATGGTTGCCGCATCACTGCACCCGGAGGGCAGTGTGAGGTTAGCACTTGGCAGAGAGCCCAGCCGCAAACAACACAGTTATTTCCTGTGATCTCACATGTTACTTTGAAATATTTTAAAAACTTTTCCAGTAGGCATAATAGTGCACACCTTTAATCCCAATACTTAGGAGGCAAAGGAAGGTGCATCTCTATGATTTCAAGGCCAGCCTGGTCTCTGTAGTGAGTTCTAGGACAGCCAGAGCTACACAAGAAAGAGACCTTGGCTGGGTGCTGGTGGCGCACACTTTTAATTCCAGCACTTGCAGGCAGATAGATGTCTGTGAGGCCAGCCTTTTCCACATAGTGGGTTTCAGGACATCCAGGACTATGCAATGAAACTCTGTCTTGCTAAACCAAAAATAAATAAATAAATGTTTTTTTTTTTAAATAAAGAGACCCTGTTTCAAAAAAGTCCACATAAATAAATAAATAAAAATTTTCAATCTTTCTCTACTTAATGTTCATAAGAATCCTTTGGTGGGGCTAGAGAGATGGCTCAGCAGTTAAAAACACCTGCTGATCTAGCAGAGGACTCAGGTTTGATTCTTAGCATCCACACTGGGTGGCTCACAATCTCTTGTAACTCCAGTTCCAGGGGATCCAATGTCTTCTTCTGGCTTTCTGAGGGCACTGCGTGTATGTAGTACACACACACACACACACACACACACACACACAAATGAAAACTTAAAAATAATCCTTTGGTATCATCACAGATAGGTCTCAAATAGCCCAACTTGTGATTATTTTATTTACTAGACACAGGATTTTTCAGCTTTACAATACAGCGAAAGGAAAAGGTAGAAACTGCTTTGTTCTGTTTTAAGACGGCCTCACCTAGCCTCAGATGACCTAGATCCACTAGGTACACCAGGTTGGCCTCAAACTCCCAGAGTTCTGTCTACTGGGTGCTGAATTTCAAAGACATAAACAACCATTCCCAACCATTTGTTTTGTTCCACGTTATAGTTCAGACTGGCCTCAGACTCATGGTAACCCTCCTGCCTCAGTCTCCTGAGTGCTGGCTGGGTTCAGAGGTGTTTGTCACCCTGCCCTGCAGTACTTCAGGTTTTGTATCGAGATTTTCCCCCAGATTTAGGTGCGCAGTTACAGGAGAAACTGATGCTTGGCGGCACTGGGTCTTGCTGTGCTGGGGTGCTGAGCTGGGAAGATGATCCAACACCTTTTCCACTCATTGTGTTTTCTCAGTATGGGGCAGATCTGCAGGCGGACTGATCAGGATGGGTTCCTATCCTAAATGGAAGAGTGTCTGTCTCTCCATTTTACAGGGAGCTGTCAAGGCTCGGAGAGAAGAGCCTTGGCCAGAGTCACACAGGCAGTGGGTGGCAGAGCTGGGGTGGGAACCCAGCCCATTATTAGCTTGGAACGATGGCAGGAAGCCCAAGGCTTCTGCTATTGCTTCCACCAGGAAATCCACAGCCTGTTCAAAAGTGCCTACGGGGCTTGAGGGGCTGTGGAAATGAACAACCTCTAGGCCAGGGCTTTTATACTCTGCAGGAATTGAGGGTGGAACAGGGCCCCAGGGATCAGAGAGGTTCATGAGCAAAGGGGAGCAGAATGTGTGGGGCCTGGGAGGTGCTGGAGAGTAGACAAGATGCGGCCCCTTGAGGGGAAGCCTTCATTCAGGTATGAGGAGCTGAAGTGAGAGAACAGGGAAATGGTGGCCCGAGGAAAAAACACAGGTCACCACATCAGGGGCTTCCCAAAGATCAGGCTGCCCTGGGAGTGACCTTCCCTCTACCACTGTCATAGGGCGATCTCTGTTCTTCTCTGAGTCTCCATGTCCACAGATAGAATGCGGACAGAGCCACAGAAACCCATAATCCTTCCAAGAGACCACCAGGAATACTCTCTCTCTCTCTCTCTCTCTCTCTCTCTCTCTCTCTCTCTCTCTAATTCTAGACAGGGAATTATGATTGTCTGGAAATGCGCTGCCAGATCTTGTAGCCGCTGGCCACATGTGGCTACTAACCTTGCAATGTAAATTAATTACAGCAGAATAGCATTTAAAGTGCACTTATCCAATGACATGAGACGTATTTCAAGCTCTCAATGGCCACAGATTTGGAGGTGATCTCCCAGAGCTGTATAGTCCATCATTTCATCAGCCTAGAAAGTTCTGCAGGCAGCCTGGTCTAGACAGGCAGCAGGGCCAGGGTGTAGCTCAGAGCGCTTGCCTAGCTTGAGGCCCTATCTTCCATCACAGTATCAACAACAACAAAAAGAGCTGGGGAGAGAGAGAGGGAATAAATAGGACTTGGACATTTGGTCCATGTCTATAATCCCAGCACTTCAGAGGTGGAAGCAGGAGGATCAGGGGCATCAGGATTAACCTAGGCTTGCATGCAGCCAGGCAGTACTGGAGCACACACCTTTAATTCCAGCACTCGGGAGACAGAGGCAGGCAGATCTCTATAAATTCGAGGTTAATCTGGTCTACAAAGAAGTTCCAGGGCAGTCAGATCTCTACAGGGAAACCTGTTGTTAAAAATCAAACAACAACAACAAAATTAGCCTAGGCTATGTAAGATCCCATCTCGAAACAATAAGGATAGAAAAGAAATTAAATGGAAGACAAACCACAAGTGGAAATTAATTTTTTTCTAATAGCACCGTTGGGAAAAGTAAGAAACAGGCAAAATTAATTTTGATAAGACATTTTATTTAACCCACTATGCCATAATATTATCTCAACATTTTGCCAACAGGTTTTAAAAACTCAAAGGCCAGTGAGGTGACTCAGTGGGTAAAAAAGGGGCCTGCCACTAAGTCCGACAACCAGAGTTCGATCCCTGGGCCCCACACGATGGAAGGAAAAAAATCAGCTCTCACGGATTATCCCCCGCTTCCGTACCTGCGTCAGGGCCTATGCATCTCCCCCTTGCAAAGGATAAATGCAATTTTAAAAAACTCACTGGCCATTTGCAGTCTCTTTTTCTTACTAAATCTTTGAAATCCAGCGTGCACTTGATATTCAAGACACATCTCCTCTGAGCCCGGCACGCAGCACACGTTCAATAGCTGCGTCTCACCGATGGCCGCCATACTGGACAGAATGCAGAAGTGGGTGTGGATTCCTTTGTCTGCTGCTGGGGCCAGTTAGAAACTCGGTCTCTAAACTTTCACGTTCTTTATCCATAAAATGGCTGTGACATTCTAGATGTGAGATCGTTCACTATTTAATGCTATTATAGTCTGTGTATGATGTCACTCCATCAATATTATATCATCACAGAACATCATCACAACATTACCCAGCTGGGTGAGTCCTATGAAAATGAATGATGGTCAGAAAGCCTGCAGCACCAGGCACAGCATAAATAACACGGATAAATGCTATACTGGTTTTTACTTTCAAATTTTAATTGATTTTGAGACAGTGTCTCACTGTGTAGCCTTGGCTGGCCTGTTACTTACAGAGGTTCACCTACTCTGCCTCCTGAGTGCTGGCTGGAAAAGGCATGCAACCCACATCTTACCTTTTTAAAAAGAGTCATATTTATTTATGTGCGTGTGTGCGCGCGCGCGCGTGCACAGTTACACCATAGCAATTGTGTGGAGGTCAGAGGACAACTTGCTGAAGTTGCCTTTCCCTCCACCATGGGTATCCCCGGGATCAAACGCAGGCTGTCAGACCTGATAGCAATCAGTCACCTTTGTCTGTGGAGCCTCCTTCCTGGCCCAAACATCAGGGCCCTTCTTGTGACATGTTTAGAGCTTGTGCTGGGGACACGGGGCCAGCCGGGATCTGCTTAGAGGAGGATGCACAAGAGGCGCCCTCGCATCACGGGCTGTCACATCCATGCCTCAACGGTGCACTCTTAAGGGCCTGAGTTTCAGTTAGTTCACGTAGACCGAGAGCTCAGGACAGCCCCTCCTAGTGCTGAAGGTATTCACCATGTTCAATCAGCCCTCCTCTTCCACGGCTTCTGCACCTGGGCTGTCAACAAACGTGGGGTCAAAAATATCCAATAAACAAATCACATTTGTAGCAGAGGGACAGACTTTCTTCTTGCTATTTTACCGTAAGCAGGGAGTTCGGCAATTATTTACATCGCATTTACATTGTGCTGGTGTCGGTAACCTGGAGACGGTTTAATGTATACAGGAGGATGTACTCTGCGTGGGTTACAGCCAAACACAATGGCATTTTCTATAAGGAACTGGGGTGCCTGCAGGTCCTGGTGTCCCTGGGGTCCTGCACCCCTCCTTCTATAGAGTCAAGGATATGTTTGGTTTTTAATAGTGCTAGGAATCAAACCCTAGGTCCCTTACCTGCTAGGCAAGTGCTCCACCTCTCAGCTATCCTCTGAGCCCCTGAAACTCATGGTTACATTATATATTATTTACCCTGATACTATTATTGTGATACTGCATGAATATATTGTAGCAGGCACTCCCCAGGAGCTCCGCAGAGGGACCACCATCGTTGTCGGCATGATGGAGCAGGGTCTCAGGCTTCGCACCGACCATACCTCCTTTCCAATTCTTTTTTACATTTGTTTTGTGTATAGCTGCAAGAATGTACGTGCATGCTCATGTGCCATAGCACACGTGTGTGTGTGTGTGTGTGTGTGTGAGAGAGAGAGAGAGAGAGAGAGAGAGAGAGAGAGAGAGAGAGAGAAGCAAAGGGAAACTTACAGGAATCAGCTGTCTCCCCTACCCTGTGGGTCTCAGGATCTAGTTCAGGTTGTCAGACTTGTTAGCGAGCATCTGTACCGTCTGATGGGTCACTCATCTGATCTCACTCACACTGACTCTACAGGGCAGTGAGCACCGCCCTCCTGTTCCACAGATGAGGAGATCGAGGCTTGACCTCACCCAGAGTCACATAACCAGCAAGTGGCAGAGGAGGGATGTGAACCGGGTGCCACCTGTATAAGAGGTCGGCTCTGCCCCTAATGGCTGGGTTCCCTTCAAAGAAACTGTTATCGGCTCCTCTCTACCGGGGCAGCCTGCTCCGGACTCCCTCTAGGCCAGACCTTGTTCTGTTGGGGTTCCCCACTCGCCTCCCTGTGCTTTAGAATCAACGAGGGAGCTAATGCTAGCTGTGGCCTTGGTCCTTTGCGGGACGGGCCTTGGTGGCAGCTACACCAAACTGCATTCAGAAACCTCGGTGCCTGGTTTCATTTGCATAATCCCCACAATCCAATGCAGACCCAGCTTTCCTTTGTGATAGTACGGACGTAAAGGGGAAATTGTCCCAGGCAAGGAGATTGGTCCCGTTTTCCACCGTGACTCCTCATGTCATCTCTGCAGCTTTGATCCTCCCCAACTGCCCATGGGAAGGGGATAGGCTTGGAATTAAGGAACAGAAGAGGAACCTGCTACAAGAGCTAGTTCCAGGACAGGCTTCAAAGCTGCAGAGAAACCCTGTCTCAAAAAAGAAAACAAAAACAAAAGAGGAAACTGCTACCTATGTCTCCCTGTGCCTGCGGTCCCCGGGGACTGCCTGGGCCTCTCCAGACAGCAGAAAAGGCCTGCCCTGCTCCGACCAGGGATCTGTGAATTCTAAACGTTCTAACGTGTGATAAAAACATGCCATTTGCATTTAAAAATTAATCCTAGGGGGAAATAATAGGCTATTAGTTAATAGCTAGAGTCGACAAGTTGGCTGCTCTCCAATTCCATCTCGGAGAGTCACAGTGCAAAGCTCTGCCCAGTTTTCTAGCCAGTCTTAGAACACAACGGCCCTCCTTGTCTCCTTGGGCTCATTTTGGTCTCCTTGTACCAATTCCTCCTTGAAGTCTAGGCCACCTGCCAGGCCCCCTCCAGGAGCTGGAGGACGTCTTATCACTGTGTCCTGGTTACCTTGCTGTGTGACCTTGAAGAAATCCCTTTCCTTCTCTGACCTTGTTGATTCATAAAATGACGGGGATGGGTGGGATGTCAGGCCATTTTGAATGTAAGTCTGCTGAGTTTCAGTCCTCACCAGATCAAAATCCGGCGTGAACGGTGGTCTGTGGTGCTGTTGACCTGAGCACATTGAAGGTCACTTTCGGGGACCCTAAGTATGGCTGTGAAGTTGAGATGTTTGGGTCACATCCCCCAAAGCTCCTGTTCCCTTATTTTAGGTCCTCCGTTGGACCCCAGACACTCCCTCCTACGGTTTCAGAGATAGGGACTGGGCTCTAGGCCAGCTCTCTATCCCTCTGCACCATGCCCACAAAGTCCAAGAGCATGCAGAGCAGGACAGCTCAACCTGCACTGGGTTGGTACTCGGCTCCCCAGTCCAAATACCTCCCAAGAGGAACTGAAGGTGCCAGGTGGGCGAGATGGGAGCTCAGGACACAGCCAACGAGAGAAGAGCACACAAGCCTCGGAAAGCACCGTGGGAGGACTTGCAGGATGGTGCTCGTCATGGTACCTGGCAGCCACGGTCATCCCCACATCTGAGGGCTTTTGGAGGCCTCTGAAGCCGAGGAGACCGCAGAGCTCAGAGGCTGCTTTGAAAGCTGGTTGTGCCCTTTTAAAAACTCACAAGTCAACTTACACCCAAGAGTTCTCTAAATTCATATGCTACTAACTCCTGAAAGCCAACCTGCTTGTCACTTTCCTCTTCCTCTATGCTATCCAACCATCTACCCATATGCGCTTACATACGTCCATATATCCATCCACCTTCCCACACACCCATAGGTCTACCTACCTGTCATCCATTCGCCCATTTGGCCATCCAGTCATCTACACACCTACTTATCCATCCATCCATCCATCCATCCATCCATCCATCCATCCATCCATCAACTGTCCATTCATCCACTTACCCAGCCAGCCATCTATCTATACACACTCATCCTTCGAATTACTCATTCGTCTATCCACCACCCACTTATTCATTCATCAACCCACTCACCTACCTATTAACCATCCACTCATCCATCCATCCATCCATCCATCCATCCATCCATCCTTCAATTATCCTGTTGTCTAGTATTTCTAGAACACCTCTTGAAGCTTGATCCTGTTTAAATGTGAACCAGCTATAATCTTATGTGCATTGGTGTAAAGCTATAGGCAGTTGTGAGCTGCCATTTGATTGCTGGGAATTGAACCTGGGTCCTCTGGAAGAGCAGCCAGTGCTCTTAACCATTGAGCCATCTCTCCAGCTGTAATCTTTGCTCTTCCCGACTCACTCTTGCTGGGAGCTTTCATCACTCTACCTGATACCAATACTTCTCATACACCCGGGTCTATCAAGAATGATCCCTGCATTATACCTTTGGCGTGTTTCTTCAGCCCCAGCATCCAGCCTACATGTGCCCAGATGGGGCAGTTCTCCTGGGCATCCCTGCCCCCATATTCAATATATTGATTCTGCTGCACCTCTGCTGCCAGGCACCCATCCAAATAGCTCTTGCAAACTCCTGAAGAGAGGCAGATTGGGAAATGGGCAGTCAGGTGAACCGCCAGTCATATAACTCTGTACTACTGAGGGCGCCAAGATCAAAGCAACCTGTATCAGGCTCGACAAGCAACCGCGCCAACCTTTCACCTGGGTATGGCCCTCTGCCGTTTACAGAGGCGTCACCATCTCTAGCTCCTTTCATCTTCCAACAGGGCCCCCGATACAAGGAAACCAAGGCTCAGGAAGTTCCATGCCATGAAAGCTGTGTATAAGGCAAAGAATATGCTGGGATTGGAACTCAGATCCGGTTTCAACCTCACTGCGGCCACAAGCTACAGAAAGTCTTAAATCAGGGGATGGGGAATTCTGGCACCCAGCTTAGATTTCCTGAGTCTTTTGAATGACTTTAGCCAAGTCTCTTCCTCTTTGGGTCTTAGTTTCCTCTGCAGTCAAGTGAGGAGCCCCTGAAGATCAAAGTGGATGCTAGAATAGACTGCCAGCCAGGCCACACCCACCCCGGGCCACACCCACGCTAGGTCCCTTCCACTCCAGGTCCCTCCCACCCCTTCCTTGACCCTTTGCTCCAGGCCGGTACCATTCTAGGGAAGAAGTGAGTCTTTGTTTCGGTTGCTCACGAATACATCAAAGTGTCTTCCCACCTATTTCTGACGCCAGGCTGTTTCTTTGTATCAGTGGGAGAGATGTCAATCAACTCAACACCCAGGTTCCAGCCCTCTGTTGGGCTCTGGGATCTTGAGGTGAGCAGGATGTGGACAGGAGTTGTAGGCTCGCAGGCTGGAAGACGGATGTGTCTCAGATATGCGCTAAGACAGGAGTTCGGATTGGCACCTCGTTCTACGTTGTTTTCTTTCGAAATAGCCCAGGTGGTCCTCAGACTTGACTTGTGAGCCTCCTCCTTCCACTTCCCAAACGCTGGGATTATGGACATATACCCACCACACCCAGTTTGCACTCTTTATTAGTAGTCTTTGAGACACTATGTAGCCCAGGATGGTTTGTAACCACCAGTCTTCATGAGCATTACTCCGTGTTAGCATTACAAGCCTACGCCACCACACTCAGCCTCATTCTGTCCTCCTAATGAGTCTGCAAGGTTTGGATCCATTTTATAGATAAACCCAGAGCCAGGCATATGATGCATGTCATATAATATAATATATAATCCCAGCATATAATATATATAATAAGTCATATAACATAGAATCCCAACATTCAGGTGTCTGAGGCAGGAGGATCATGTGTCACATAACAAGACTGTCTCACAAGCAAACAATAAAACAAAGAAACTGAGGATAAAGGAATCTAAGGTCACAGATGGCCTCAGTGGCCTCAACAGATCATTCTCTAAGTTCCAAGCCCCCATCTTTCTGTGCTGTGAGACAATTAGGGGGTGGAGGAAATCAAGGCACGTGTTATCAGCCCACCGGTGAGGGAGTCTGTGGAAGGATTCAGGGAGTAGGCGTCATGTAACAGGACTTGGAGGATGACTTGGAGAAGGTGGCGGAGTGGAGCTGAGGTTGATAAGAACTGGGGCACGAGGAGGAGAATACAAAATAGGGCCTGAGTTGAACAGAGATGATGTTGGTGGATGGAGCGGTACAATCTCTGAGGAGCCTTGAATGTCAGGATAGAGGGGTGGTATTTCCTGCAATGAGGACTCATGGAAGCTTATAACAGGAAGGTGGATTGATCAGAGATGTTGATCTTGGGGAAACCTATCTAGAGGACTGGATTAGATGAGACCCCAGTACCTCCTGCCTCTGTTAGATGTCTGTCCAGCTCAGGCTCCTGGAAGAGTGCGCTAATGCTAGAGGCCACCAGGTGGCAATAAAGAGATCTGCTGCCCAGAACCTCAGCCCAGCCCAGTCACCTCTACCTCCCAGTGACAAAGACTCCGGGCTGGCTTCAGACTCAAAGTGGCTTTCAGAGGAATCAGTCCTCCCTCCTGGCCGCTCTGTCCACTCTTGCTCGGCACTCAGAGGATCATCCACAGCTGGGCTATGTTCCCAGTCGCCTTCAGGAGGAGCAAGGAGTCATCAAGAGTTGCTGATGTTTTTCCATCCCCTGGTCCCTGGGGTAGCGTATCTCCCTTAGTCATGATCTAACAACACATACTCCCCACGCTAGGAGGAGAAAAACCAGGACTCAGCACTGTGCACGCCGCAAAGATGCACCCAAATCGTGTGCCTAGAAGAAAAAAAAAAACGTGCTGAGAAAGAAATCGGTCGCAAACCATGGGCAGCGGCTCTCAGGTCGGGGTGGAGCACTGGGCGACTCTTGCTTATTAATTTTGTTTCTTCTGAAGTGTTCGCTGTCGTTTTTATTCTTCACACTGAGAATGTGTTGTGATTTTCTCAGAAGGTAGAAAAAAACTTTTCTCAAAATAGGGAGCGCAGCCAGCCAGGCGTGCGGGCACATGTCAGTAATGCTAGCATTTGAGAGACAAAAGGATCATAAATTTGAGGTCAGCCTGATCTACCTAACGAGTTCCAGGCCAGCCAAGGCTACGTTAGGGAGACCTTGTCTCAGACAAAAATAAAGAGGGGGATGGGTCTGATCCTAGCTGTCAAGATGATCTTTCCCAGCCCATCCTCTAGGAAGCCCCACCCCCATCCTTTCTCCAGGGAGAGGCTGCGATTTCGTCCTCTGTCCTGGGAGAGTTTGGACAAATCTCACTTTTCACTCTGCAGGACAGTTAAGGCTGTCAGAGAGGGTTTAATGTAGCATAGGCTAGCCTCACACTGTGTGGCTGAGGATGCCTTTGGCTTTCTGGTCCTCCTGCCCGAGTGCTGGAATTGCAGGTGTGCACCACCAAGTCCGGTTTATGAAACTCTGGGAATGGAACCCAGGACTTGCGCATGCTAGGCAAGCATCCAGCATCGTCCTCCATGTCTACATCTGTGCCCCCTGTCACACGGGGCTACTCAGCATTCAACACCAGGCGGATGGAAACCGAGAAGTAGCAAAAGTGAAATACCAGATTACTCCCCCTTGTAACCCCAATACTGAGGAAGCTGAGGCAGGAGGACTGCCACAAGTCAAGACAACACTGTCTCAGAACAAAAGAATGTAAGAAAAAAAAAAACCCATGGAATGGTTTGCTAATTACACGCTGACACGGTTTAAATAGTTAAAGTTAACTTTGCCTGCTTCATTTTATTTTTCTTGGAGGTGGTGTTAGAACCCAGGGCTGGGGCTGAGACAGGTTAGCACTTAAGAGCACTGGCTGCTCTTCCAGAGGACCTGGGTTCAATTCCTAGCACCCACATGACAGCTCACAACTGTCTGTAACTCCAGTTCCAGGGAATCTGGCACCCTCATGCAGACAGACATTGCAGACAAAAGGCCAGTGCACATAAAATAAATTTAAATTAAAAAAATCAATAATTCCTTATTTTTTTTTAAAAAGAACTGGGATATCACACATACTAAACACACAAAGCATTCCTCTAATAAGATGCATGCACCCCAGTCCTCCATTTAATTTTTCTTTTCTTTTTGAGGGGAGGTTTTTGAAACAGGGTTTCTATGTGTAACAGCCCTGAAACTCACTCTGTAGACCAGGCTAGCCTCGAACTCACAAGTATATGCCTGCCTCTTCCTTTCTAGTGCTGGGATTAAAGGCATGCGTCATCACCGCCTGGCCCTTCATTTAATTTTTTAATGTGGCCACAAGAAATTTAAATTACATTTGAGCTGGTATCAGGTTTTTTTCTGGGCAGTGTTGACCTGTGAGCCCCATAAGAGGAGAGTTAGATACACTTGGGCTCAGGCTCAGAGAAGTGAAAGTCTTGTCTGTGGTCACACAGCAAACCTCAGATCCTCCAGCTGGGCAGTGGCTGGAGTGTGTTCTGATCCACACATGGCCAAGGGTCTCCATCAGTCTAGTAACTGGGCAGGTTAGGTAGTGGGAGGATGGCTAGGAGACACCCAACAGGTCCCATCCTCACATTCGTTTGACCTGGCTTTCAGCTGTCATATTTTCTCCTCGGACAGGCTTCTATGACACCCCCACACACCCACCCACCGCGGTCTGTCACTCCGCTTTATTGTCTTCCTGGCCTGGACCATTGTCCATCGTTTTGTCCCTATTTGGGGCTCCCTGCAGGGTCTTGTCTAACAGGTCCTCAGCTGCATTCCTGCCTCCCCCGTGCCTGGCATGCAGGCAATGCCCAACTCCTGCTTGTCAATCAAATGAGACAGCGACACAAACAAGCTAGGGCATCAAAGTCCCTCTGCAGCTGCAGCAACACACAGGGGGCTGTGCGGAGAGTACCTGGGCAAGTACCTTTCCCTGTCTGGATCCCGATTTCCCCTTCTAAAAGCTGGTGCTGGGGGCGGGAGGCTCGGCGGGTTGAATTATCATGAGCTGATGGGTGTGAACACTGCTTTGTAAACTGTTAAAGCGTGATTGCAAATGCGAGGAGCTGTTGTCATTAGACAAATGAAGCTCCCAGCCTGCTCTCCCTTTGCAGTAGGGACCCAGGTCTGGATCCAAACTGTTCCAGCTTCTGCACCTGGAGAGGGGAAGCTTCCCAGCACCCTGCCCCCCCCCATGGGGAGCATCTAACCTGCTGGGGTTAGAGAAGGGATAGGCAAATTGAAGACAATCAAACTATCCTGAGGCCCTAGCCGGAGAACCACTGATCACCTTTCAGGAAACATCCTAAGCAAATGGGTGTTTCAAGGGGAGGCCAAAGTTAGTGGAGGCTCTTAGTAGGGTGTCTCCGAGGTGGAACCCTGGTCACAGAGTAAGAGAAAGCTGGGTACAGTTTGACTGGGACAAAGGCAGGCTGAGGCAGCTGCCAAGAGAGCATAGAGGAAGGCCCTGGCTGGGTGACAAAACTCGGCTGTTCTATAGGATCCCAAATGGGGAATAATAATAATAAAAAAAAGCGTAGGGAGAACGGATGGAAAAGTTGAGGGACTTTATTGTTGTTATGATTTTTGTGTTAAACCAGGTAAAGGTCCAGACTGTTACCTATTAATGATAAGGTTTTCGGTGGCTGTGGGAAGCTCATTTATTGAATAAATATGTTCTATGGACCCATGGGAGGCCCAGGGGATGGGCACTGGTGTCAGATGGACAGACCTTGAATCCTAGCTCCAACGTGCTACATGACCTTGAACAGATGACTTGCCAGGTCCTCAGTCCCATCACCTGAGATGGTCAGTACCTGCCACCAGGGTTGAGACAATGGAGGAGTCAAACATCTGTACACCTAAACAACCCTGAGCCTCAGTCCTGCTACCAGGGTCCTCCAAGAAAGCTAGTGTCTGGTATTTGAAGTTTGCATCAAAGGAGGACACAATTGTTAGGGGTGTGTTGATGATGGCAAGGGCCCCAGGGGATAGAAAGCAAGCCGGGCTGAATCCACCCAGCGTGTAAGAAGCGTCCCGTAATTTTTTCTGGAAATGGGGATGGGCCACCTGGGATGGAGAGGAATAGGTCCAGAGTCCACCAAGTCCTAAGTCCCTTGGAACGTCTGGCAAGCAAAAGCAGAATAATAGCCAGGGGCACCCAATTCATCTCTACTCCAGGCAAGAGTCTGCAGGCAACGCGGGGTGGAGGGTGTTGGCAGAGGGGAGTATCTTCCGTTCTCTTCTGCCCTCCTTGGCTCACTTCTCTTCTACTTCCTTTGCAGCCTTCAGATCCCACCTCTGCCTGGTGGCCTCCCAGGGTAACGTTCATTTCCAATGGACTCTCAGAGCTTCAAAAGGTGACCCACATCTCCAAACCTTGGCTGGTTCTCAGGACTGTCTGCCTGATGGGCCTTGAAGGGAAGACATCTCTGGGACATTTTGCTAGTTTGTGGGACAAAGGGACTAGAGAGGTCTGCACTGGATTTTAACAGACTGTCCCTCTAGGGGACTCTTCTACCCAATGCAAAGAGCATGGCCAGTGCTGTGGCTAAGCGTGTTTTCAGGAGAGCAGATCCCAAAGGCCAGGGGCCCTGCCTGGGTGGTTCCCGCAGGGTCCCTACAGTCCGCCCACCACCGGCCTCAGCAAGCCCGCTAATGATGACGGTGATGAAGGCTGTCAGAGCAGGCTGGGCCCACAGAAATGGAACAAGGGGTTGTGTCCTCCCTGAAGGGACAGCTATGCACAAAACCCGAGCAGCCCAGACAGGTCCATTCCACTGAGGGGTGGAGTAGGGGCTGTCGCTAGGCATCCCCCTGGGCCTCCTCCACACCCCTGCGCGCAAACTGCACCGGGAACCAGATCAACAGAGGAGAAATACAATGTGCGGCTGGAAAGGTCCGCGGGGAGGGGCCGGTGGGCTCGCGCAAAACAACAAGGCAAGGAGGGAAGGCCTGGGGTCTGCCTGCCAGGACCCGCCACCCCTGCCAGAGAGAACCCCGGGCCCGCGGGCGAGCGCCAAGGCCCACTCTCCCAGGCAGAGGCCCCAGCCCAGCCCCAGAGCCTGGGAAAGCCGCCTGTTTTGTTCCCAGCTTCCCCCTCTCTTTTCCCCCCTCATTCATTGCAGTTCAGTCCCTTTCGAAGCCGCAGGGACGCGGGTGGCAAGGCTCAGGCAAGGGGGTGGCACTCCCGGCCCTGACAGGTAGAGCTAGTCCCGGGCTTTGGGTAGCCCCTTCCTCGCTCCCTCCCCCCCCCCGCCCCGGGTCCCCTCTCTCTGCTCCTGTCAGCCGCGCCAGACGATCTCGGCTTTGCAGCATTCAATAAAAATTGAGAAACATTTGGGCTGAAATCGCTGCTTTATCTGGAGGAGCCACAGCTTCGGACGAGACCACTGCTGCGCGGGGGGGAATCTGGGGTCCCAGACGCCAGGGTGCGTGGGGTCACGGTGTTTCAGCGCGCTGATGCACCCTCCGAAGGAATATGAAAGACTAACAGGGTCGTGTCTCGGGCGTGGTGCAACCCGTGGGCACGTGGAGTACAGGCGCAAGGTTGGCAATCTAATCCCGGCTCCCCCCGCGCCCGCGGCTCAGGTGGGCCGTGCCCAGCGCTGGCGGAGCCCGGGTCCCCGTTCTGCCCGGGCTGGATGGCTCATTCTGCTGGCTGCGCGGCGGCGGCGGCGGCTCGTGTGTGTGTGTGCGCCGCGCCCCGCCGCTCCCCGCCGGCCCCCCGAGCCCGGGGCGCGCGCTCCAGCCCCGGGATCGCCGCGGCCCGAGGCTCCCGGCAGCGTAGCAATGGCCGTGCGCAGGCTGGGGGCTGCGCTGCTGCTGCTGCCGCTGCTAGCCGCCGTGGAAGGTGAGCGGGGATGGGGGCGGGGAGCGGCCACCTCGGCCCCGGGTCGACCCCTCACTCGGCCCCGCGGTCGCAAAGTTTGCCCGGGGGCCGGTGCCGGGCGCAGGTGGCCGCAGGGAGGTGTGGCCGGCGGCCACCGCTGGGGAGGACGCGGGGCCCCGCGGGCGCCCGGACGAGCGGCGTGCGCTGATTGACTGTGCCAGGAGGAGGCGAAGGGACCATCTTGCCGAGGCTTTGTAGCCAGCCCGGCGAGCGCCGCCCAGGGCCGGGGGCTCTGCCCACTGCGCGCCCGCCACCCGGGTCCCTGCATCCCCACAGAGCCCGGCGCTGGCTCTGCCTGGCTCGGCACCAGTCTCAGGGGCGCGGGCCCGGCGCGCAGTGGGCGCTGCAAAGTTTGGCAGGGAGCGTTCCAAGGGAGGCACGGCGGCCGCGCCAAGGATTGGGGATCCCGGGCCGCGCCCCCTTGGATGCAGTCTGGGTGACCCGAAGAGTCGGAGGACCCGCGGAGTGGAGAGAAGCGCTCGTGTCCCCCACTCCTTCGTCCGTGCCCGCACGGTCGCCCGCGGCGTACAATGGGGTCCCCTCCCCAGAAGGACTGAGCGGGGGATGGGGCAATGGGCATCTCTCTTGCGCGGGGTCCTCCGGGTACCTCCGCGGGCCACCGCCCCGAGGGCGACACAGCTCAGCGTGGAATCTGGAGCCCCGAGAACTCTCCAGCTGCCGTCAGAGCCCCGACCAGATGCTTTGCCATGTGTTGTTGGCCTTGGCCTGGGTCTCAGGGCCTCTCCCCGAGGCCTCGCGCTGTGGTACCACCCGACCCCCCGGGGGCGGGAGTGGCTGCCAGGTGGTCGCAGCTCGCTGGCTGTGGAGGGAAAGTTGTTGGCGGGGGTCTGGGTGTGTCCGCCAGGAATGGGTGGACTGGTAGGACCAGTCGTGAATCCTAATAATGGTTCTCACGTGTACTGCACTTTACAGTTTTCCAATCGCTTCACAGTTTATGAAGTACTTTGCTCTCAGTGGTTTACTGCGTGCTGCACGGTTGACAAGGTACTTGAAGCCTTCTTTGCAAAGTGCTTGCCGGCCCGACAGTCGTGTTGAATCCTTCCTTCAAGAGAAGTCTTCCGGGAAGCCAGATGGGTCGAATTTTTTTTTTTTTACTGGTTTTAACAAATAGGGAAACCCGCGGGTTCAGAAAAATCCCGTCTTACCCATAGCCATTGGGTGTTAAAAATAGGCCCTGAGTCTGAGGTCTTTGAAACAATTGACTGTGCTTTCTTGCCCCTAAAGAGGAGACTCCTTCTAGGAGTGTGCCACCGGGGGCTTGAGAGGTGCGGCATAGAGTGTCTTATTCTTGGGCCGCTTTGGGGTGAAGTGTGAAGAAGCCTTGAGGGGTCCAGGCACAGCCACTACAGACATGGTGGGGGACCCTGTGCTAGAACTTAGTTTCTCAGTAATGAACATTTTAGTGACCGCAGTATGGGGGGGTGCGGGGGGAGGGAAGAAAGGGGGGTCATTGGATGGCAGCCATCGTGTTTGGCACCAAGGCAGCTGTCCTCTGGCTCCTGCAGGATTTGGCGGCTGCCTGCGGTTTCCCAGAGTGGGGTGGCCAGGGCACTGAGGGTGCCACGGGCCTTGGGTGTGGAGGACAGCCCAGGAGCCCGGCTGCTGGCGGGGAGCACCCTGGGATTTGGTTGGTGTACCACTTATTACACTGGCTTTGGGGAAATGAGTCATGTGCTGGCCCGCTATACGTTGGGATGTTTACAGTATTATGGGGAGCTTGGCATAAATATTGCTATTTAGGTTGCAGTCAGTGGGGCTGGAGGGGAGGAAAATTGGCCTCTCTTGCGCGTTTGAGAAGGCCTGGGTGTGTTTTTAATTACCGTGGGGTAGATGGAAGGGCCACGTCTGTCCAGCTCTGGCAAGTGGGTGGTTAGAATCTGGGGGGCCGTGGCCTGACTGGGCCCTGGCCCTGGCCCTGGACACAGGGCTGGTTGGTGGCTGATGTCACAAGATGGGATGGCTGCCCGTTTGGGGGCAGGAGTAGGAGGACACTAGAGAATGTAATCCATCATGATAGGCTCGTATTGGACTGAGAAATGGTGTGAGGTGGGTTGCAGGGGTCCGCTTCTAATTCACTTGGGACCCTGGGCCAGCTCTCTTCTTTGTAGGGGCCTCAGTTTCCCTAGATAGGGACTTTGGCTATTCTCTCGGGATTCCATTATGTATACCCACCATCCCATAATCTTTTCTTCAAGTCACCTTTACTTCATCTGTCACTCAAGGGTGGGCACAGTGGCCATCTCACCTGTGTGATTATAAGAACCACACTGAATAGTGGATGGAGAAATAGTCCAACTGCTAGAATTGGGTATGGTCTTTGTGCTGGGAAGGTGACATGAATGGTCCTGCACATCCGGGGAACTCTTGGACTCTTCTGGATGCAGCCCCATCTGTGGGGCAGCGTGGAGGCCAGAGGCCGGGGAGGACAGCTCTTGTCTCTGGCATGAAGAGCCATGAGGCTCCCACCGCCTGCCTTCCTTTCTCCTCCAGCCGCTCTGTCTCCCAGCCCATTCCAGGGCCGGCTTGAGCTTTTCAGCCTAAGAATTCCCAGCTCCAGCCTGTGGAATGCTCGAGAGGAGAGGGGGTGCTCGAGAGGAGATGGGGTGCACGTGCATGCGTGCACGCATGTGTGTGTGCTGGGGAGCAGTCCCCCCCCCCCCGCCCTGCAAGAATGGTGAGCATAGTGAATCGCCCAAACCACAAGACCCCTCCAGGAAAAGCAAAGCGTTGAACATCTGGAGCCGGGGCGTCACAAGGCAGAGAAGCCCCGGGACACATCTGACAGAGGACGGTGGCCGGCTCACTGCTAGATGGAATGTAAAGGTTGAGGTCTCCCCCTCACAGCCCTTCGTTTGCTCTCCAAATATTTATGGTGCTTCCTTTTTGGCTGGGTGGTGCTGGACCCCGGGGCAGGCAGGGAGGCAGGGGACAGGCTGACAGAGAAAATAGTTGGCAAGAGCGAATGTGTGAAGTGTATCCCCGAGCACTGCCAGGAGGAAGTCGAGGGCCACCTGGGGGTGCAGTTTGGGCTGAAAAAGGGTTATTTCGTCTTTTATGGCTCGATGCTGCGTTTCATTTTCTCACTCCCCGCTCTCCCGGCAATGAACTTTCTTAGCCACCTGGCGTTTTTTACAGATTGATCTCTGCAGAGTTGAGGCGGTTGACTTTGGGAGGATGAGGATGAGGAACACATTGCCTGGCAAGCCAACAGCATATGGGAAGGCCTGGGGCCGGATGATCTGGCATTTCCTGGGGTGTGACCTAGGGGAGGGTGCCTGGAGGGCACCAGTGAGGTGACACAGCGGTGAGAGAACAGGCGGAAAGGCTGGGATGATGGCCTACTGATGGGAGGGAGGTGGGGAGCCATTGAAGGTTCTTGAGCGGTTTACTGAGGGACCTGGCCAGGTTTGCATTTGAAAAGATGGGATGACTTCAGTCATTAGGGATGTTGATTTAATCCCAAATAATCTAGATTGGGCTGGACTGTGAGTTTTAGGGATAAAGACAAGGACCTCCTGGACCTTTTGTAAGCCCATAGTTCTGGTACTGGAACTGCTCAAATGCCAGTTTCCAAGAGGCCTTCTCTGACAGTATCACTTAAAACAGATACCAGTTTTGCTACTTTGTATCCTATCTGCTTGTTTTGGCTTCCTAACACCAAGTTGGTTTCCTTGTTTCATGTTGTCTGGCACTCGGGACCATGAACCCCAGAGGAAGCGATTCAAGCTGCTTTGTTGACTGTGGCATCCAAAGGTGCAGAGCTCCTTGCTCTGATACCCGGGGCACTGGGTAACAAGTGTGCATAAGATGGAGTATTGAGTGAGTGAACACAGGATGAGCGTCTGAGAAGGAAAGGGCCTGGGTAACCAAGGAAACCTTCCTGGAGAGAGAGGGTCTGGGGATGGTCCAAACGGGAAGTGTTTCAGGGTGAGGGATAGACAGTTCAGCCAGAGGGCCACATGGATTCTTTCTGATGAGGGCTGGGAGCCCAGCTCTGTCTTCTGGGGCTTCATATGTCTGGAGGCCTGGTGAATGTGGGGTAAATTTACAGTTGTTTTCTATGGAAGTTTTTTTTTTTTTTCTGTTTCTCGAGGAGGTAGCTTTTGTAGAAAGCAAGGCTTCGCTTTAAAACCCAGCACTGATAACTCTAATCAGATGAACCTGCTCTGTCGCCC
>NW_026067894.1:5031242-5142764 GCF_014885135.2 Alexandromys fortis
CCATCACTCCTGGTTTATGGAGTACTGAGATTTGAACCCAGGGCCTCTTGCATGCTAGGCAAGTATCCTCGCTACGAACTGAGATGCATCCCCAGTCCCCTCTGGGCATCTTTGAGGATCCTTAACCCGGGCTCTTATCCTCTCAACTCTGCCTGCCTGTGTTCACCTGTGAGTCTTGGCCGAGCAAGATCCTTACACATAGGAAGGGTAGGTGGAGGGTGGAGCTGGCTGGTGACAGACGACTTAGGCCTGGCAGGAGGGGCTCTGGGCTCCTGTTGAGGTTGAAGCGTGTAGATCGGGTTGGAGTTCCTGGCAGAGGCAAATCAGATCTGTGTGCTGGCCCCAGCTTGGCGATTTGGCGTGGGGAGCGTGGTGGAGGAATCTCCATTTTAAGCATTCTTCTGATCTTTCTGTCAGCGAGTAACACTTGTCCCCAGTGACCTGAGATACAGTTCAGGACTTCTGAGAGATAAGTTTCACCAGGCATTAGAATCTGGGAAAGGCCAGGCTGAAAGGATGCCCAGCAGAGCCTGTGCCCACCTCCTGGCACCTGGTGGCTGCTGACTAGGAGGAGGAGGCGGCCCAGCAGGAGGAGAGTGGGAGGGAGGAATGTTTGTACAGCTCCAAGGGGTGGGGTGGCCGTTGGTGCAGCACCTGGAAGCTTCCTGATTGGCATCAGCGAAGCAGACCTGATAAGGCCTTGAAAGCATTTTAGGGCCTTTTAAAGCAGCTGCCTTCCGGAAGGTGGGGGAAGGGAACTCCTGTGTCACCTGGGGCTCACTGAGGCCACTGGAAGCCTGGGCCTCATTAGGTGAGCACCCCAGAGCCACCTGCTCCCCCCATTTTCTCCCACCCACCCCTGTATGCCCTGGGAGTGGGTACACCCTCGGAAGAGGACAACCCTTCCAACTCCTGTGACCTTAAGCCAGCATGCCACCCAGAGCCTCAGTTTCCTCATGTGTAAGCGCCAGACAGCCTGCTGGAGGCACTGTGCGGTGAGGAGAGGTGAGAGCCAGTCTACAGATCTGTGTTAGCACAGTGACCTGATACTCAGCCACACCCCGCTTCATTTGGTGGCATAACTGAGATGTGGGTACTCTCTCTTCCTGTCCCCAAATCCTTCTCTCCTGTCCTGTAAGCAGCATATGTATGTTTGTTCGTACACACATGTACACGCACACGGAACAATATGTGGAGTCCCACCATCCCGTCCTGTGTGTCCTTAGGCTTGTGGCTTACCCTCTTTGAGTTTTAGTGCCCTAGTCTGTCCCATAGGAATAATGCCCCTAGCTTTCTAGGTGGTTGTGGGAACTGTTCCCTTCCCTGGAGGAAAGTGAGCTTAGTGAGTTTCCGGCCGGATGAGTGGAAATAAAACCTTAGAAAGCCTCAGTTGCTGAATCCTAGTGAGAAACTGGGCTCAGAGCTGGGGAAGGGGGGGGGGGAGAAGGTGGGGCTTGTTTCGTTAGGTCCTTTGTCCCCACCTCTCCCCGGCCCCGCCCTCACCTGCAGGGGAACAGCAAAGACACCTCAGGTTCATATATTCTAGAGCCGGGGGTTTAACTGACCCTGGCTGGAGAGAGTAAGAGGCCTCTCAGCCTGTCTTGGAGGGTCCCTCAAAGGCCTTGCCCTAGTTTAACACCACCCCCATTTCCTCAAAGGCCTTGACCCACTTAACACCCCCAGAACCCCTCCAGGTTCTCCATGGCCACACCCCGCTTTTGGCCCAGTGCCTCCCTGGTTTCCACTTCCTGCCACGAAGGTGCCGATGGCTGTGATTCTCTGCAGACCCTGCTGAGCTTGTCTGTGTGTCCCACAGGTCCGTGGTGACCATGTGGTCATATCCATTTTACAGATGAAGAAAAGGAAACCCGGATACTGACTGTCCTGGGGTTACCCGGGGAATGGCAAGGTTGGGATTCAAACTGGGTCTGGGTGGCACTGGGGGAGCCTCCTCCCATCCAGCTGCCTCTGCAACTGGGCTTCAAGCTCAGAGGTAGGCTTGGCTCTGACAAGGGTCTCCGAGGCAGCTGTCCAGCCTCCGACTCCATCAGCATCCTGAGATAATGCAGGCAGGAGTGTTCTGGAACTCACAAACCGGCCATAAAAGCGCAATCTCCGTCATAACGGTCAGAATAATGTTGTTGTAAGTTAGACAGATCGGGTGTTAACAGTGTATAGTTGGGGAGGGGCGGGACGGGAACGCGCCTCTGAGAGCGGGGACTGTGGAGCTGTCATGGGAAGGCTACTGATAGGACTGGAGGGTCATGTGCCCTGTGAATGCCTTGGCCACCCTCCAAGGGGGCAGGAGCCAGCGGTTCCACTTCAGATGTGGGGAAACTGAGGCCCGAGAGAAAAACATGACCTGTCCAAAGCCAGTGACTTACTGTAACTGGGGCCTCTCCACGGAACCAAGGAGTCACCATTCCTACTGACTGCTTAGACAGCATAAAGAAGGATAGCTTTATAGAAAAATTCATGATTCTGGCTTCCCTGAAAGTCGATCTTGCTTCCCAGGCCCACATTGCCACATGGCCACGGTCAGCTGGAGCCCAACGGCAGCCGCCTCCTTGGATTCCCCAAATCCTGGGTGACTCACCACTACCTCACACATATGTTAGCGTTACCCTCCAGGCTCTGTAGGTTCAAGCTGTACCCTTGAGTCTGGCTCAGACTCTGTGGGGACCTGAAAACAATTGCTCAGGGGTCTGCTGGGCCTTGGCTGACCCTTCTACGCCTTGGGCCGGACTCCTTTAACTCTTAGGTTCAGGACCAGGTGCTGGGCCCCATCCAGGGAGAACACTACAGAAAGGACATCTGTGGTCTGCTGCTGGGTAACAAGCAGCCCCCGAGTCCTAGCTCAGAGAGGGGTGATTTAGGGCTTTTGCTCCAGCAGTTTGATGGCTTTGGGAGGTATTTGTTCTGTTCCACATGGTGTCAGCCAGGATCCTTACAGTGAGATCGGAAATGCCAACGTGGCCCTGGGGACAGCTGGAGGGCTGGACCCCCTCACTCCTCAGTGTTTCTCACCCATCCCTGGTCTACCCCGAGCACTCCAGGGGGCAAAGCAGAGCTCCAGGCCTTTCCTTTCTTGCTTTTCCTGCTGTGCTGAGGATGTACCAAGGCTTCATGTATGTTAGGCCAGTGCTTTACATGAGCTACATTCCCAGCCCATGAAAGACTTGTAGCTTTAGTAAGAACATAAATAAAATTATGTATGATATATATATGTATTAAATATTATTGTGTGTATGATGTATGTGTATGATCATGCATGTGTCATGGTATGTTTGTGGAGGTCAGAGGAGTGGGTACTCACTTTCCACTGATGTCCCAAGGACCCAAACAGGTCATCAGGCTTGTGCAGGAACCTGTTACTCACTGAGTCAGCTCACCAGCTTGGATTTTCTGAGACCAGGTCCCTGTAGCCCAAGCTAGCTTTAAATTTGTGGCAATCCTTTTGCCTCAGCCTCCCAAGTGCTGAGATTATAAGCGTGCACTACCCTTCTCAGCTTCCACGTAAGACTTCTTGAACAGTAACAAAATGTTACCCTCCGGCATCTTACAAGTTAGCACCAGTCCCAAAGCCAGCTTGGGGGCATCTCAGGCTCCCTCATGAGGGATCCCAGGAAGGGAGGAAACCCATGGTCCCATTTTCCACTCAGACCTCAAGAGAAGCCCTTTTCTTGCCAGAGACTAGACACCCTTTAACTGGATTAACTCCTCACCAAAGCACACCTTGGAGGAGATGCTCAAAGTTCCGGTCTTCCTCCCATCTCACGCCATCTTTCCACATGCTCTGGGCTAGCCTGTGCTCCAGATTTTGATCTAGGCTGCTGTGGGAGCAGAGTGGCCTTGGGTTCTTTAGAGCAAGGACTCAAGGCTACCACCTTTTCGGCGGTTTATTCCGTCCTGCTGATAGCCCAGGGATGGGGAGAACGGAAAGCCAGGAGGTCCATTCTTTGCCCTCTGCTCCTTCCACTCCACCTCAACACTTTCCTCTCTGTATCTTTCTTGTGTAATCTGGCCCTGAGCAAGCAGGGACTCTCGTCACCTTGTTAGTTTCTAACAGATGTAAAAATCAGGGGACCTCCCAGGTAGTGAGGGTAGCCAGGGACTAGCTTTGTCAAGACTTTGTCTGAGGTTCGAGGTCAAAGAAAGAAGCCTTGGTCTGGTGACATGGAATTTGAAGGTATGGTCCTGGCATAGATGGCTTCACCCCCTTGGGCCTCAGTTTCCCGAGGGGTTATAATCAGCCACCTGTGATATGTGTGTCAAAAAGCGACTGTATTCTTCACTCGACTATAAAAGAATCCGAAGGCGTGACTGTGGCTGTCATTCTTGATGTGGTCAGGGGCCATCACGTGTGCAGGGAGGCAAGGGGAGGATGGGAAAGGTTCGGATGTGATTCTGCCATTGCTGTGGAATCTGCTTTAGGGCAAAGGCTGGCTCAGAGCACAGGGAGGTGCGTACGCGTGGTGACATGGGCGGGTGGAGAGACCTCTCTGGCATCACCCACAGAGACCCAGTGGAAGGTGGGCCCAGGCAGTGCATTAGTGGGATTTTCTGTGTTAAACCAGTGGTTCTCAATCATCCTAATGCCACAACCCTTAATACGGTTCCTCATGCGGTGGTGACCCCCAACCATAAAATTCTTTTTATTGCTGCTTCATAACTGTAATTTTGCTACTGTCATAAATCATAATGTAAATATCTGATATGCAGAGGATCCGATAAGTGACCCTTGTGAAAAGGGTTGTTCGACTCCCGAAGCGGTCAAGACCCACAGGTTGAGAACCACTGAGTTAAACCTATGACAGGCAAGAAATACGGCTCCTATCTGCTGCCTAAATGGGAGATCAAGTTCAAAGATAATAAATTACAAGGATCTTGGTTAAAGACACGCCCCCCCCCTCCCAGACCCAGGAGCTGGCCTGGCTTGTGGTCAAGTGTGCAGTTCATGTTAGAAGGACAGTGGTGTCCCATAGAGAACACCAGTCCTGTCCAAAAAAGACAGGTACTATACCCCCGAGCACCCCTTTTTTCTGCAGGAGTTGGGGCTCAGTCTTGCATATGTTTATGGGGGAGCTATCACACCTAACCGTGTTTGCCGGCTGGATTTCGCTCACAGGCCAAGAGTATGCAAGCTCCAGCAGGGGTTCTGATGTCACTGTGCCTGATTCGTGCTTGCACAGCCGGCATTGTACTGACGGAGCTGTCTTCCCAGCACCTGGAGGAGGTGACTCCTCAGAGATTCCCCAAAGCACAGGCAGGTGAAGTGTGAGGCGGGTGATGGAGACGGTGCATGCTAAGATCTGGTAGGAGGCCCATGAATGCCCTGTGTAGCTAGACTGCAGGATGGAGTCCTATGTGTGCCCGAGAGCAGAAGCTGCCAAGCGCAGAGGCGGGGTGCAAGCTGCCTGGCCCCAGCAGGGAGAGCGTGAGGTCAACATTCCCATTATGGCGACGACATATGTCCACAGCACCAACTTGTCACTTGGCCCAAGTCCATGGGAAGCCGGAAGGACAAAAAGCATCTGAGCCCTGTAAGTGGGGAGAGAGCGGCTTTAGAGCACAGTGGGACTCGACCCTCCTGAATGGGCCTTCTCCGCCTCTCCCGGGAGGCAGGGCCTGGGAACAGCTCGGCCAGAGCCCAAGGGGCCCTTTTGGAACCCACAGAAAGCTGGGGCCCAGGGAGTCTGCTCAAGTCAGGGCCCCAGTTGTGACATCCTCTTGCTTGTACCCATCAGCATCAGCTGTCACTGCCCACAGCCTCAGATGGCAGCTCCCGTGGTTCCAGGAAAGCAGTGGGAAGGCTTCTGAGCCGCTGAGGTGCCCCCAGCACTTGGGACCCCCTTGGACCAGTCCCTTTTGGAGCCAGAGGGGTGATGAGGCTGGGTCAGGGGGAGCTAGGAGGTACAGACAAGGGCAGAGAGGAGCTCCTGTCCTGGATTCTCTGCTTCTCAGCTCTGTCACTTGAGGTGAACCGGCCTGGGATTGGCCAAAGATGACTCTGAGTTTCTAATCCTCCTGCCTCCACCTCCCAAGTCCTGGGATGGGCAGCACCATGCTTAGTTTGTGCAGTATTGGCTGTCAAACACGGGACTTCAGGAATGTTAGGCACACACTCTTCCCGCTGAGCTGTGTCCCCAGCTATGGTTCAGCTTCCTGAGTCTTAGTCATTCACCCATCAGTGAGTGGAAGGCCCACTGTTCCAGGTGCTAATGGGGAAATAGAACTCCCACAAATCGCCCTCTGACTTCCACTCACAAGCATGTGCACACACAAGAATGCACAAACATATGCGAAATCAATATAATAATAAAAATACTTTATAAAGATAACATTTCAAAATTATTTATTTTTATTTTATGTACATTGGTGTTTTGCTTGCATGTATGTCCATGTGAGGGTGTCAGATCACTTGGAACTTGGTTACAGACAGTCATGAGCTTCCATGTGGGTGTTGGGAATTGAACCCGAGTCCTACTGGAAGAGCAGGCAGTGCTCTTAACCATTGAGCCATCTCTCCAACCCTCAGTTTGGTGTTTTAACCACTGATTTGGTACATAGAGGGCCTTGAATCTCAGCAGGGGAAGCAGGGCCCGCCTCCCTGCAGCCTGTTGGGTTTGTCTCCATTTACCCAGTTCCAGCTGTTAAGGGGCTGCTAGCAGGTTTACCTTTGCCAGAGAGGAAAGGCACAGAAACTTAAGGAATTGCTGCAGAAGGTGATGTGGGTATCATAGATGAGGTTGCTTGGCCCTGAGGTTTCTGGGGATTGATTTTCTTTCTGATGGATCTGTGTTGTAGTCACCAGAGCACAAGCCCCTGGCCCATAGCTAGTTGGTGGGGTGGTATGGGGATCTGTGCTTTTGAACTTCTCGTGTGTGTGTGTGAGTGTGTGTGTGTGTTCTGGGGTGAAACCTAGGACATCGTACATGCTAGGCAAGTGCTCTACCACTAAGTTACCCTCATTAGCCCTTTAAACCCATTCTTCTTGCCCCCCTTGGACTTGTGGAACCTACAGTGTTGTTTCCTATTGCACCCTGTCCCCGTTCAGTACTCCTTCATCTTCTTGCTCTGGCATCTTCCTGCCCCTTAGTAAGGTCAAGCTTGTAGATCTCCTCCTATCCGAAGCCCCGATTGCCTTGTCTTTGGTGGTGTTGGTGTCCTTTGGTGGTACCTTCCGTGTAACTCTATCCCATTTCTCAGATTATATCCATTGTATGACGGGTCAGCATGTCCACTTCCTCCCAGCTGTAGCGGGAGATCCTCAGCGGGAATGGTTGAATGGTGCATGGTGTGGTACAGAGAGATGAGAAGCTGAGCAGTGGACAGCTGGGTGATGGATGAGTGGCTAGACAGACAGAAGAAGAGTGCCTGAGCAGTTACACGGATTAGATGGCCGGGCAAATGATGGCTGGATGGATTGGAAGGTGGCTAGACTGATGGGCGGGTAGGTGAGTGGGTGGATGGATGGATGAACAGATGGACAGGCAGATGGGTGGATGGGTGAGTGAGTAGATGGATAAATGGATAGATGGGTGGGTGAATGGGTAGAATTGATGGTAGATGAGTGGATAAGTGTGGCTGGCTGGGTAGATGGATGGGATGTATGTATATATGTATAGATGTATGGAATGTATGTGTATGCATGTATATATGTATGTATGTATGTTCAGATGGGATGTAGATACGGACAGGTAGATGGATGGAATTGATGATGGACGTGTAGACAGGTGTTTGATGAGTGGCTGGCTGCTTGGCTGGGTGGAAGGATGTGGTGTATGTATGTGTGTGTATGTATATATGTATGTAGTGTGTATGTGCAGAGTTAAGTGTTTGCATGTTTTGGGTAGGTAGGTGGGAAAAATGAGCAGAAGAATGAACAATAGTCTGGGTGCCCTTCTATCCTGAAACTTTGAAAGGGAACATTGGTATCTGGATGATCATACTTCCTTAATTCTCCTGTTTCTGGCTCTGGATCACGCTGGCAAGCAGCAGACACCCCAGGTTTAGAGAGACATCTTCTGAGCCATGGACTTAGGTTTGCCAGAGTTTGCTACACTGTAGAGTTCCGGAGAAGTTGCCCCCAAGTGAATGTCTGTGGAGTAAATCCTATTTTCCTGCCGACTTGGCTCATGCTTTTAGAGATATCTTCCTGCTATCAGGGGCTGGTGCTTAGAGCTGGTGACAGGTGGGGGAAGAGCTGGGGCTCCCCTGGGCACCAGCCGCCCCATGCTTCCACTTTCTCCATCCTATGCTCAGACTGATGCTGGCTGCAATCTGGGAGCTCACAGCCAGGGAGAGGTGCGGCAGCTGGGGACAGATTGAGCATCTGGTCTCAGAAGCCTCTGCTGTGGTGGGGCTCTGTGCCGCTGGGCTCAGTTAGTGCCTCCAGCCTCCCCCAGACTGTTTCTGTCCATCTGTCCATGCATCCTTCTTTCCCTTAATCCTTTTCCTCCCCCCATCCATCAGTTCATTCATCCGTCTCTCCATTCTCCATCATTCTCTGTGGACGGCTTCTAAGATGCCAAGGGACCTTGTAGAGATTAAACAGACTCACATTGGCTATCAGAGCTGCATCCCAGCAGAGATGGGCAAAGCCTTCTTCCTCTTCCTTCCCCTCCATCATTTCTCTTCTTTTTCCTCCTTTCTTTTTCCTCTTCCTTCATTAATATCATCAGAGCAGCTCCCATGGATAAGCTGGCACTGTCCTGAGCAACGACCCTGGTAATAGACATGAACTCATATGGCAGGTTAAAACAGATGCAGGTATAGAAGTGTCCAGGGACCCCAGGGTCACTGTTTGAAACATCTCAAGCCTCTCTAATATGAAAATCCTGAAACTCAGAAGGATCCAAAACTTTTATTTTTTTTCCACTAACAAGAGGCCACAAGTAGGAAATTCCACACCTGACCTCACGTGACACGTCATAGTCAAAATGCAGGCACACTGGGACTGGGGGAATGGCTAAGTGACATCAACCTCTGGCCTACAAGCACACATGCATGCACGTGACTATACATACGTATATACTCACACAAACACATCAAAAAAGAAATGTCTACACAGTAAAAAAAATATATCATATAAAATGACCTTCCAGCTGGTTCTGGGGTCGTTGGTTTATTGTTGTTATTTTTTGGTGATGTTCAGGGTTTTATTTTATTTTGTCTTATTTTGTTATTTTGTGTGGTGTTTTGTGTATAGGCGCACATGCTCTCTGCCTTAGTTTTTGAAGCGGAATCTCGGCTGAACTGGGAGCTGGTTGGTCGGCTAGACTGGCTGGCTGATACACCCTGAGAGGCTCCGGTCCCGACACTTGGCTTTTCTGTGCATGCCGGGGGTCTGAGCTCAGGGTTGCATGCTTGCATAGCCCGCTCTTTACCCACTGAGCCATGTTGTTTGATTATTTTTTTTTTCTGAGACAGATTTTTTTCTAGTACAGGCTAGCCTCAAATATCTGTGTAGCTGAGGTTGGTCTTAATCCTCCTGCTCCACCACCGGTATGCGGGGATTACAGGTATGTGGGAACACTCCCAGCTATGAATTGAAGGTGTACATGAAACATCCCACCTTTGTGTCTAGACTTGAAGTCTGTTCTTCAGATACTGTGTAATACTGGGTGGTGGTGGTACATGCCTTTAATCTCGGTACTTGGGAGGGAGAGGTAGGTGGATCTCTGTGAGTTTAAGGCCAGGCTGATCTACAGAGTGAGTTTCAGGACAGTCAGGACTGTTACACAGAGAAACCCTGTCTCGAAAAAAAAAAAAACCCTGCCCCCCCCCATCTAACAAAAAGATACCTTATTATGTATATGTAACTATCCTAAACAAATAAGCAAAAAGGAAACCAAGGATCCCGTACACGTGTGTAGCGCGGGGTGTGCTGCAGAGAAGTGTGTCCCAGCCTGTGCTGTGGGAGAAGGCGCATTCAAGTGGAAGGAACGGCATTCTCAGCGGAGGGACGGCCTAAACAAAGGCCCAGAAGCTAGAAGCAGGCTGCTTTGTGGATGTCACTGTAGACGGAAGTGTGTGAAGTGGAAGACCGGAGGTGAGCCCGGCAGAGGTGTGAGCAAGGAAAGTGGTTGCTCTTCGGTGCAGGAGAAGGCTGACAAAAGACATCCAAAGCCGGGAGCAGGGGATGCGGCGCAGGGGTGGAGTGCTTGCCTAGTGCGTGCAAGGCCCTTAGGTTCCATCTCCAGCACTGCCAAAAAGGAAAAAAAAAATCCCCCCTAAATCAGGAAGCAGTTGAGGAAGACACCGGGCACAGCCCCCATTAAGCGAGCCCCTGTGTGCAGGCTGTACGTGCTTGCCAGCTACTGTGTCGGTGGGAGAGGGGTGGAAACAGGGCAGAGCAGTAGGGACCGTGGCCTGCCTTCCCGACTCACCTGTCTCCCCTGCCCAGCCCCCACCCCCAGCTCTCCACACCAGAGTCAGCCCTTCCTGCCAGTCGGGGAACAGCTCCCACACCTCATTTAGCCCAGGTCTTTCACAGAGCCAGGACAACCCGAGGCTCACCCCAGAATTCAGAGCATCCAAATGTGGGGAGAGTGAAGCCCAAACTGCCGTCTTCCTGAGGTCCCATAAAACCAGTGGGCGGCTGGATCTGCAGCCTTTAGGACAGTGCCTTGAAATTGGTGGCTCCCTTTTTCTCCTGGTAAGATCTTGGAGTTTTTTAACATCTGGTTCTAGCCCTTTTGAGTGTTAGGTGGGATGTGAGGGGGGAAGGGGGGGTTAAAAGTCCTCTTTGAGCATCCATCCAACTTTCTGTGAAATGGGCACAATAATCACAACAAAGGAAAACTTAATTTACTCCTCCCTGTCCAGGTATAAGCTTCAGGCTGGAGGTATAGCTTGGTTGATGGAGTGCTTGCCTAGCATACACAAAAGCCCTGGGTTCCATCCCAGTGCTGAACAAACTCGGTGGGTGCACATCTGTAATCCCAGCACATCTAGAAGTCAAGGCAGGAGGACCAGAAATTTGAGGTCATCTTTGGTTACATGGCAAGTTTGAGACCAGCATGGGATACATGAGTCCCTGCTTCAAATCTCACAGACACACACACACTACACACAACACACAATACACATAACATGCACTAGACACACAATACACATAACACACACTACACACAACACACACAGTACACATAACATACACTACACACAACACATAATACACGTAACACACAATATACACAACACAAACTACACACCCAATAGACACAGCATACAATACAACACACACAATATATACAATACACACTACACACACACACAAACAACACATGCTTCCCAAAGGCAGAAATGTTTATGTCTTGCTTGCAAGTCCCAGTGCTTGCCTGGGACATAGCAGTTGTTCAGTTGGCTTCTACTGAGAGAGTAGGGACCGTCGTGTGTCAGTGCCTGCCTCCTGTCTCTGCACCAAGGCTTCACATGCGGAATCTTAATTCTCTAGCCCAGTGGTTCTTACACTTCCTAACGCTGTGACCCTCTAATATAGTTCCTCATGTTGTGGTGACCTCCAACCATAAAATTATTTTCGTTGCTAGTCCATAACTGTAATTTTGCTGCTGTCATGAACTGTAATGTAAATGTCTGATATGCAGGTGGTCTCTGTGACCCACAGGTTGAGACATCACTGTTTTGGTCCCATTGCAGATGAGGAGACAGCTGTGGCAAGGCTCCCTGAAACGCATATGCTCACAGCACCCGGACAAGGAAACTCATGTGATTGGACGGGCTGCTAAGGACCCGAGTGGATGCAAGGGCACCCTTGGGATCTGCTGCAGGGCCTGGCACAAAGTGGTTGTAGCAGTGGGTGTCCCAGCTCTGGCAGTGTTAGCCCCATGCCATCCCGTCTGGAAAACTTCAGGCTGGAATTGGTTTGTTGGGGTTCATCTATGTGGCCTCTCGTTCTAAGGGACCTGCTCATGACAGATACCTCCAGGGTCAACTGTCCCCAATGATTAGGACCCACCTGTCTCCAAGGGACAGACGTCCCAGTTTCTACCCTTGCTGTCATCTCCATACTGTTTTCCCAAGAGGCCTTGAGCTAGCCCCTTGAAGGTGTCACCCAGATGGTGGTATCTGGAGGCCCCAGGGACAACCCATCATCCTCTTGGTTCCTCTACAGTGCGTGGCTGTCCCAAGGTGCGAGGCTCCAGCTGCACGCGGCAGATCCGTCTGCTGTTCTGTCTGCTGTGCACGCGGAGAAACAAACACAGCTGTGTTTATTCCAGAAATTACACATCGTGATAATATGCTCACTCGGGGTAATGCCTCCCGGTCAGCTGACAGGGGGAGCTGCACCAAGGTGCCTGGAATTCTGGGCCCCTTTCAGTTCTCTGACAGCTAGGCTGTGGGGTAGACCTTGGCCTGCAGAATAGCCCTCAGCCATAGGGGATGCATAGACGTGTTTGAGGGTAGTGGGCATTGTCACCTGATGGGGGTGGAGGAGGAAGGGGAGGAGGAGAGGAGGTGACCTTTGGCCTTAAAACTTTCAAATTGGGAGAGTTGAGCCTGAAGCCCAAAGCACGGCCATACAGAGTCACACGGACCTATTAGTGGAACATGGTTCAGGACCGGACTTTGAATCCAGTCATGCTGTTTGTTTTGAACATTTGTGGCTCCCTATTACTCTGGAGACGGAGCCACTAACCTTCCCAGGGCCCGGAGACCGCGTGTGTCTGGCTGCTTCTCACACAGTAGCTGTAGCTGCTCTGGCCTTTAGATCCCTTAGAATTTCTGGGTTTCACCTACCGCAGGACCTTTGCACTGGCTGATCCTTGAAGCTGGAATACTGTTCCCCTTATTGTCCGTATAATGCTTACCCATGCTCCGCTGTTTTCTGGGGCGAGTCTCCCTCTCCCAGAAAGTTCCATAAGCAGCGTTTGTCAAAATCCTAATTTTAAGGTAACTCGTGTCTCTGGTCAGTATTCTTTCCTCCCTACCATACTGCAAAAGCAGGGGCGATTACCCTGCCTGCCGCTGGATTCCCCAGGCCTACCTCAGGCCTGGCCCGTAGTAAGTGTTCATTTAATGTGTCGGTTGGAAGAATGAATGAGCGGACGCAGTTCTCCGCTCTGTGAAAGGGGGATACGCTTCTGTTTGTTCTTCAGGGTGACAGTTGGCAGAGTGCTGTGACATCCGTCATCTCCCTTTAATTGAACAGACTGGTATTGAAGTCTGCAGGGGCTTGGCACAGGGCCAGACCCCAGGGTGGGGGTGTGGGAGCTGAGGTGGAGCAGGCATCGAGAGCTGCGGCTATGTACAGCCCCTGGGAGGAGGGCCTAGCGGGGCAGCTCCTCTCCCATGCAGACAGAAGAGGCCCCTGGTGCTCAGGGAAAGGAAGTAACGTGGAGGGCACACGTGAATTCAGACCTGGTGGATGTGCGGTAGGGGCCTTCTACTCTGGCCCGATACTCTGATGGGTAGTGCCGGGCCTCACTGGGCAAGCTGCGGGGGTAGCGTGACTGCTCCATTGATCTCTACTTTTCCAGGGCCAGGCTGATGACAGGTGTACCATGAAGTGTTGAAAACGTAGGCAGAGAAGCAGAGGGTGGGAGATGGGAGGTCGGCTGGGAGGAGAAGTGTTTCTGGGTTGGGCAGAGCCTGCAGGAGAACAGGAAGGAGAAGAGAAGGGAGTCTTATGGATGCCAAGACTATGTGCAGGTAGAGCCACCATCTGAGCAAAGCCCCTGTGGCAGGAGTTTGCCAGAGGTCTGCATAGCTGGAGACAGAGAGTAAGGGGCTGGAGGCCAGTGATTGACAGGAGGGTCCTGATTGGACTGGTTTCTTCTGTCAGTGAGCTGGTAGCAGTGCTGGAGGCCTTTGAGGAGGTACCTGGATCTAACCTGGGCTCAGAATGTCAGGGTGTTGGGGAGGGGAGGGAAGGAGAGGGGAGGGATGGGAGGAGCCACCACAGCAGGTGGTGGAAGGAACCTGGCAGGGTTGGCCCTCTTCACCAAGTTGGGGTGCCAGGGACGGGACTTGCCTTGTGCTTTCTTCACTCTGGCCCCCTGGGACAGCTCCTCTTGTATTCGAGGCAAACTTGACATTTTGTTTCTGACAAAATTAGTAATTTACTGGCAGACCCCTTGGCAATGAGCTTGTGACTTCCATACCTGCTGCGCCATCCAGAGGGAGCCCAAAGGGCAGAGGGTGAGGAGGAACCTGGGCTCTGGCCCTGACCCAAGCCTTTCCCTCCGGGTTTGCAGTCACTGCACCTGGTCCTGTCCTAAGTGACCTGATAAGTGGCTTTCCCTCCTGGAACCCCATTTTCTTATCTCTAAAACGCAGTGTAGTGACTGCCCCAGGAACAAAACTAAAATGACCGTTGTGTTGAGAAAGAGCCCCCAGAGCAGCCCCAGGAATGCCTTCGGTAGCCTGGGCCCCATCTCTGTCTAGTCTATGTGGAGTTTGTCTCGGGCCCCGCAATCATAGGTCTGCCACCCAGGGATCTCAGAACAAAGCCTCTGCAGCAGCCACCCCAGCAGACAGCGCCCTCTGGCAGAAGGGCTCCACAACCTCACTGGCTTCCAGGCCTCCCCTCTCTGCTCAGCCTACTGCTTCCAAGGACCATTAGATAAACCGGGAATCCTGGAAAGAGCTTGGAGGGCGGGGCCTGGTGGAGTCTGGCTCCCTTCTGCCCACATGTGTGGGCCAGTTGCCTCCCAAGGGCGGGGGGGGGTGGATATAAAGAGCTTTGGGGGGCCTGGGAAAGGTGAGGGGGCTGAGGAGGGTGTGGTAGGGGACTGGAGGGTTTAGGAGGGTGTGGGGGGCCAGAGGGCAGCTGTAACAGTGCTCTCTAATTTTTGAGAGAACCTTTCCCCCATCTTCATATAATTAAGAGTATTTTTAAAATGCCTTGTTGAAATAAAAATAGCCCATTTCCATATGACCTCATTTTATTCCACACCCCACAGTGAGCACACACGCATGCACCCATGCATACACACACAATTGGGCTTGAGACAATATTTGTTTATGTTTGTGTGTGTGTGTGTGTGTGTGTGTGTGTGTGTGTGTGATGGGGGAATGGAGCGTGCACATGTTCCATAGCATGTGTGTGCAAGTCAGAGGACAAACTTATGGGAGTCCAGTCCTTTCTTCCACTGTGGGACTTAGGGATCAGACTCAGGACATCAGGTTTGGCAGCAGCTTCTTTTCCCACAGAGCCATCCCACTGACCCTTTACATTTTTTTGACGTTTGTTATTATATTTCAGTTTTAGAACTGACTTTTGCGCCTCCCATTTGAAGGTTCCTATTTTGCCAACTGGTAGATATTGTAGGGACCCTCTTTATTTTCTGATTCGCAGCCAGAGGCCTTGAGCTGCGGCATCCAATGGCATGCTGCTCGTGATCACCGCTGGCGACAAGACCATGGCGTGCATTGTTTATCACTGCGGCTAGTCCGTGTCCTGGCTGATGCGTTCACACGCCTAGCTCTGCCTTTTCAATACAGAAGCAGCTGTGAGGCCTGTCACTCAAATATGGAGACTCATACTCCGGACAGTGCGAGAACTTGTCCTGGCTACTACCTTAAGATAGCCCTTCTATCCAGATTCCTGGTGCTTTTCTCTTCACCTCACAGAGGGTAGGGTGGTGCAGTGAGGTGACCAGTGCAGGATGCCGTGTTACCGTGGGATTAGAAGCTGGACTTAGAGAGTTGGCACCCGCTGTGTTGGTTGCACCATTGCTGCTTTATCCACATTAGTGGCAGAGTCTCTGCCTTTGGGGCAAGGAGGTTCTGGGGTGCATAGCGAGATGTTGTGTTGGGGGGTTTTGAATATGTCTGAGAGGTTCGTACTTGCCCAAGGCCATAGAGCCCGAAAGAGTCATAACTGGGTATAACCCACAGTCCTCTGGTCTCAAGCACATGCTCCAAACCAGAGCACAGACTGATGAGGACTGGTGGGGCCAAGCTAGGAGCCAGCGCAGAATATCCAGAGCACAACAGCAGCCCCTCCTGCTTGCTCATGTTTAGCCCCCTTTGGCCAGGCACCTTTCAGCCCTCTCTAGGGAGCTGGAGAGCATCCTACATCACCTTGGCTGCCTGGCAGCAGGATAAATTCTGTCTCCAGCACAGTCCAGGGCAGTTGACAGTGTCCTGTCCCCTTTGCAACCTCCCAGAGCTCTCTGACATCCTGGAGAGATAGGCCATGCAGGCTCTCTGTGTTCCGGGGAGTGGAATGGGGGGGGGGGTTGGAAGGGAGGGAACAGGCCCAGAGATGTGTCTGCAGCAGGGCAGTGAGGTTGTCCTGGTTGTGCGTCATGGCTTGGGCCTTAAAGAACTTTAAGAAAATGCTAAAATTGTGAATTATCTCCCTGAAAGTTGTAGTTGCAAGTGCACATGTGTACACATACACACACATACACACACACGCACACACACACGTACACACACATGTACACACAATCTCTCTCTGTCTTAGATATCATTTCAGGATTCTTCCCAGCTGTTTGTGTTTTAAATTTTGTATTACATATTTGCCGTTTGTGTGTGTGTGTGTGTGTGTGCGCGCGCGCGCGCGCGCGTGCAACGCGCATGCTCACCCATGTGTGTCATGGTGCATGTGTGGAGGTCAGGCATCACTTCTCTCCTTTCACCATGAGGGGCCTGTGGCTGGAACTCGGATTGACAGGCTGGATGGCAAACACCTTTACACACTGAGCCGTCCTGCTGACCCTATTTGTGTGTTAACTTGTGTCAAAGTCTCACTGTAGAGCCCTGGCTGGCCTCAGACTCCCTAAGTAGACTAGACTGGCCTCCAGTAACTCACAGGGATCCCCCTGCATCTGCCTCCTGAGTGCCACTGTGCCCGGCTGTACTTTTTTTTTGTTTGTTTTTGTTTCTTGTTTTTTCTTTTTTGAGACAGTTTCTCTGTGAAACAGTCCTGGCTGTCCTAGAACTCGCTTTGTAGATCAGGCTGGCCTCAAACTCACAGAGATCCACCTGCTTCTGCCTCCTGAGTGCTGGGATTAAAGGTGTGTGCCACCACTGCCAGGCAAGATCTCAGATTTGAAATCCTCCTGCCTCAGACTCCCAAATGTGAGATTGCAGGCCTGTGCCACCATACCCAGCAAGGCCTCAGAAAACTCGAAAGCTGCCATGTGTCTCTGTGCTGTTGCTGCTGAGGCCTGCGGCCTGCATGGTTGGACTAAGGCTGGGGCGAGGTGTTTTTCCGTTATTCTCTTCTAACACCTTTGCACATTAGGAGGCTCTGAGAGGGTGTCACTCACTGCGGGAGCACAGGCAGGTTTGAGCCGGTTCTGCCTGGCCTTGGAGGCCAGGTCCCTGTGCTCTGTGATCCTGGGAACACCTCACTGCCACTGTCTCCTTGTGATCAGACTGGAATTCTATGGGAGTTCATTGGTAATTTTTGCCTTAGGAGGATGGACAGAAGGAGGAACCTTCTTTCTCAGGTCTGGAAGTCCCCTGGAGACTAGACAGGGCTCCTTCCTCACAGTGTAGTCCGAATTCCTCTTGCTCCATGTGATGGAGAGTCTGCCGTTCTCCCCCTGTTGGCTGAGCAGTCTGGGGCAAATGAAGGGGGGTCTTGTGTGGTGGTTAAACATGAAGCTATTAGCAGTTTAAATCCTGAGTTCAAATCCTGACCTACGTGCTGTGTGATCTTCTGAGGGCCGCTTTGCCGTTCTGAGCCTTAGTTTCTCATCCGTAAAATGAGGTGGCAGGTTCACAGAGGCTCGCCCAGAGGAGGCCTCTGCTGGAGGTAATGGCAGGTGCACTGGAGAAAGCCTGCTTTGTGGGCTCAGGGCCCAAGATCTCCGCCATCAGAGACAAAGATCATAGTACTTGACCAAGCTGGCCAGCATGGAGGGTAGATACGGGGGGGCGGGGGGAAGACCACTGTGCTTGGCTGGCGTGGGGAGTAGGGTGCAGAGCCACCCCCAAGTGGCGCAAAGTCTATGCCCTCCGACCTTCCAGTGCTTTTGGTGGCTAGACAGGACTTGTAGTCACCTTCATGGCAAAGTAGTAGGGTTGATCCATTGTCCCCTAACCCAGGGACAACATGGGCCACCATGTTGGCCTCATGTGATTCCCAGGAGGCTGGGAAGCTGTCTAGGGGCCAGTCTGGTTCCCATGGGCCTCAGGAGGAGGTCCTAGGGTGGGCTGCGGGACACAGGGAAGGGTCAGCCCAGATAAAGAAACTGCCTGCCCTCCCTGAGTGGGGTGGGGTGGGGGCGGGGCATACTCAGAGGAAAGCCTTTCTTCCTAAGAGGCCTCAGGAGGCCCCGCAGATAATAGGGCTTCTAACCACCAGCGGAGGGCTCAGCCTGTCCCAGCCCAGTGGCCCCTCAGAGCCAGGGAGGAGTGGTTTCAGGGACAACTCAGCAATAAGTCACCTTGGCAATGCCCTCTGGGTAGATCCTGAGGCAGAAACACAACCTCTGAGGCCCTTAGGAATCAGTGGATCCAGCCCTACCTCAGTTTCCTGTTCTGTTAGTCTAGAGTTCCAGAGAGGCCCCTGTCTAGAGCTGGGAGTGTCTAGACTGTCGCCCCCTGGCCATACCCCACCCCTTCATCCATTTCTGCTGTGGTCACCTGCCCTCAGGCCTCGCCCTCCCCCCCTTATTGGTGGCAGCGGGACCAAGAGGTCAGCCCTCTCTACGCCTCTGTTCTTTGTTGTGTAAAAACCAAGGTCAGGGGTGGGGATTGGGGCAGCTGCTTAAGGGTCTGGCCTTTTGTGAAATCGTTCCTGTTTCAGTCATTCTGGCCCACAAACTAATCTTCACACATCTGTGCCACAAACCCCTTCTGCACCCACACCTGCTCACACCCAGTTCTTTATTCAGGCCCTAGCTACTGTCTGCCCAATTCTGAGTGGTGAACCCCTACTCCTCCTTCAAGGCCCAATACAACAGCCACTCCTTAGGGTACTGGGCTCTATACCTGCCTCTGGCCTTCAACCCACAGCTCTTTTACAGACGGCCTTGGAACGGTGAGATGTGGCTGCTTTCTTCCACTTCAGCCACGGATCCTAGACTGGACCATGGAGCCTCTCACCCTCCACGCGAGTTCCTTAGTGCACACCACAGGGCTGTTCGCAGCGGGTTCTTAGCCCATGTTTTATGAATGAGGGAATACACTGTCTGCCCCTAAAAATAACTTCTCCTAGAGGCTTTTACAACTCAGCGTGACACCCCCACGAGCCCATGGAGGTGGGAGGAAGTGATCAAAATAGTCAGGCTGTTCCCATGCTTCGTAGACCCTGCCAAGCCGGATGAAACGGCTCTTAGGGTGACAGGATCCGAAATCTCCACGTTGGGTCCCGAGGTTGGGGGCTGTGCCCCCACTTTGGGGACAGCTTGTAGAGAGCTCAGATGATTGTCTGCTCCAGGGAGCCTAGCTCAGTTTCCCTTCCTCTCTTGTCCTGTGTACGTGTGTGTTGGTGTGTGGGCATGAACATGCGTGGGTGCAGATGCGTGTGGGTGAGCGTGGGTATGTACTCCAGACATTGAGTGTCTTCCGCCGTCACTCTCCACCTTAGGCTTTGAGGTGGGGTCTCACTAACTACTCACCAATTAGCTCTAATGGCTGGCTAGCCAGCCCAGGTACCCCTCCTGTTGGCTGCCTCTGTGTTTATGCTGGTGTATCATCTCTTGCAAACTTAGGTTCTCAGGCTTGTTGGCAGGCACTTTCCTAACCAAGCCATTCCCAAGCCCCTCCACTGCCTTTTCCCTCCAGGCTTCTGTCTCTGTCTCCAGAACCCTAAGAGCTCCTGGTCCCCAGGCGCTCAAGTACTGTCTCCATGATGATGGTGATGAGGTGGCTGCTCCGTCTCTGAGCTTATTCAAGTGCACGGAGCAGCTTGGCCACTGCTGGTCTCATGTGGCCCCCAGTCACCTTGTATCCTTATAGTGCAGGTAAGGAAACTGAGGCAATAGAAGCAAAGTGGCTTCTCAGTGGTCATCCATGCTGGGCAGAGCCAGGGCTTCAATCTCCAGGAAGGTTCCTTGTGCCTCCTTGTTCTAGGACCACACTGCTGGCCAGTCCATGTACCTATCCATCCATCTCCCCATCCATCCATATATCCATCCATCCATTTAACCCATCCATCCATTCATCCATCATCCAACCATCCATGTATCCATGTAACCATCCATCCATCTGTCCATCCATCCATCCATCCATCCATCCATCCATCCATATATCCAATTGTCATCCATCCATCCATGTATCCATTCATCCATGTATCCATCTATCCATGTATCCATCCATCCATGTATCCATCCATCCATGTATCCATCCATCCATCCATGTATCCATCCATGTATCCACCCATCCATATATTCATCCATCCATTCAGTGGTCATTTTAATGCAAATGTGCTGTCATCTGTTTTAGTTACTTATTTGTCCCTGTGCTAAAGAATTGCTTTCTGAAGACCTACTGTGTATCAGGCAGGCTTGCCATAGGCTTTGAAGTTAGCATGGGGACATAGGAGAGGCATTCACTAGGGCAGGGTGCCTCCTTGTCCTTTGAAGGTCAGACCAGTCTGTGGTCCTGCATCTTCTCTATTCTGAAAGGTTGGGATGGCAGTGAGCCAGCGTGCTCTTGGGGGCTCCATTGGCACCATGGGCCACACTTGGGTCCCACTAATTTCTGGAGAGGAATGCACACACGCACACGCACACATGTACACACATGCATGCACATATATACGTATGTAGGTGTAAAGATAGACTATCATGTAGTTCATACTGGCATCAAGCTCCATATGTAGCCAAGTATGATCTTGAACTGATGATTCTTCTGCCCTCACCCCTAGAGTGCTGGGGTTGCTGGATTACAGGCGTGGACCACCACATCTGGTTTATGCTGTACTTGGGGTAGAACCCAGAAGGACCTCTTGTATGCCAGGTACTCTACTGAGTTGCATGCCACACTTGTGACCTTTGCTCCCTCTTGAATACCTCCTCCATGCTGTCACTGTCCTTAGTACGTTACCAGATACCATTGACCAGGCCCTCTGAGGCTGCAGAATGCTCAGCCCTGTGAAAAGCCTAGTATTGGAGAGATGCCCATCATCACACGGGTGTCCAGGTCTCCCATGTTGGTGTGCCCGGGAACACAGCATCACAGTAGGGGCAGTGGGAGAGCCACAAGACGCATGCCCCTTCTCCAGCCCAGCATGGACTGCCCTGGTTCACAGCCTGACGCTGCAGAAAGGGTGCGGGCTATAGAGTAGCCTGCCCAGACCTTGTGGTTTTGAACTCAGAGGAGAATTCCCTCATCAGCTCAGGGTAGGATGACTTACTTGTTGAGAGAGACATTTTTATAAAATAAATCCTCAGAGAAGCCAGGCACTGAGGCCAGGAGGCCTGGCAAAGGATTATTTAAATAAACTGTGTTTTGAAGTTTCGGGTTGGAGGCCCAGATGATTTGCCTGAGCCTTTGGTTACTTTCTTGTACTCGGTTTATGGTCCCCAGTGACACTGAGACAGTTTTCCACGGAACCAGGGCAGTAGGCCCACTCCTCGGGTAAGAGGCCTGGCCTTTGGAGTCTCTATCATTCTTTCTTTGGGGAGGATAGCACTTGCGCTCTCTCTCTCTCTCTCTCTCTCTCTCTCTCTCTCTCTCTCTCTCTCAGCAAAATTACTCTTAGTAGCATAGTTCTGCCTTTGTGAGGATGCACTTGCTCCCCATTGCATGTTAAGGACCCCAGACTCTGGCCCATCGAATGTCCATGACCCCCTGATGGTCAGCGTGTCTCCATATTTCTTAAGAAGGCAGATTTGTGGCCCTGGGACTCCATACCTCTTAGGTTGGGACAGTGCCAGAATGAGCAAGAATGTTCTAGGCCTTTCTGGTCCTCATAGTAAACTTTTTACCTGAGAATGGGTCTGTGTAGCCTGGGTACCTCAAACTCCCTAGCTGTGAAGCTGAGGATGGCCTTAAACTTCCTGTCCTCCTGCCTCTACCTCCCAAGTGTTGGGGTTACAGGCATGCACCACGTTATCCATTTTATGAGGTGTTGGGATCAAACCCAGGGCCTGAAACTTGCTACCACTGAGCCACATCACACCACTCCGCCCATTTTTAAGTGTCCCCTGGGGGCGCCATGTCCAAGTGAGAACCACTAGTGACAGCCTCAAGTCTGGGACCCCGAGACCATTGTCTGCAGAGCTTGAAGTCAGCTCCCTCCCTTTGTCTCTGTCTAGGCTTCCTGTGACTCTGGCCTTTGCCACCTTTCCCCAGGACCCCACTGCCCAGAGCAGTGGTGACGGCATCAGCTCACAGTGAGGGAAGCCTCAGACTGGGTTTTCTGCTCTCGCTCCCCTGTTCTCATTAGGATGTGGGGAGAAGAGCAGGGCCCTTCCCCAGGATAAGTGACTCTAGCGTCCCTGTGGGGCCTGTGCGTCAATATCAGGGAACTGTCAGTGACTGTCCCTAGGTGGCAGAGCCTCTTCTGATGGAGGCTGGCTCGTGGACCCTGCTCTGTTGCTGACAACAGTCTGTTTCCCCGAGTCTCTCCTGTAATGGTAGAAGGAGGATCCCATCCCTCCACACACACACACAACCCTTCCCCCAAACCAGCAGCATCCAGACCGACAAATATGGTCCTTGGACATACCCTGTAGGAGGCCGAAAGTGGGCACTGGGGTCACTTGGCCCTGGAGACACCTGTCTTTGGATGCTGTCTGAGTGCCTTGCTCTGGGATCTGTCTGCCTACTCTGACATCCATTCCCCATTTTATTATCCTGCTAAATAAAAGCCTGAAGACACTTCCCCAGAGCTGAGACAGCCTGGCTGCCCTTCTCCACCCGCCCCCCAGTCTCCCTCTTATCTAAATCCTAAGCCTCCTGTCTCTCCTCTGGAGATAAGCATCCCTCCGCGGGCCTCTGTACAAGTCCTGGGCACACAGTAGGTACTTAGCCGCTAGCCTAGGCTGAGGCTAGGGCCATCTGCCTATCCTGTTGGCATGTTTGGAATGCACAAGAACCTGGGAAGTCAGGATGCTGCTCCACCCCCATATGCTCCTCCCCCCTGCCAGGAGCCCGCCCCATCAGCCTTGCCTTGAGGGTAGTCACCTGCCTGAGTACACCAAGGTCTTTGGGGCTCTGCTTTCCTGTTTCAGAGCGAAGAGACCTAGACCTGTGCCTCCATGGCCAATGCACACAGTCAACACACATCCACAGATGGGGAAACTGAGATTCGTTGAGAAGACTGCACCCAAGGTGAATGGGTAGACAGAATCCAAGCCAGGCCAGAGCCCCATCCCTGGCTTAGTCCTTGGATCTGGGGGCTGTGCTGGCACCAGAAAGCATTTAGAGTGGCAAGTCACTGGCTAAAGTAGGAGGAGGCCCAGGAGAGGCAGGCTGGAGACAGATTGTCCATTCTGCGTTGAGGGTGGGCCTTGTGCCAGAGCAGAATGAGGCAGGAATGCAGAGGGAGCAAGGCTGGAATAGAGGCTGTGTGCACTGTGTCCTGCCCAGATTAGGAGAGCCGGCGTGGGATTGTCTGGTCTGAGCACTTTTGTTGATGCATTTGTGGGCAGAGAGGTCCAAGTGCCAGGTTTCCCCAGGATCCTTTGCAGCAGTTATTGGTGACATTAGTGACAAGAGTTAGTGACATTCGTGCAGCCCATTACGGGCCAGCCTCTGTGGACTGCTGTGAGCACCTGGGCTCAGATGCCCTGCACTGACACCAGCGACCAGCTCGCCTTATTCTTAGTGAGTCCAGTAGGAGGCTCTTTATCTCACTGAGCCTCAGTTTCCTTTTTTTAAAAGGAAGAGAGGTAACCCCTGCTTTCACAGAACACCTGGGGAGGCTTGAGGCAGTTACAGTCCCAAAACTCCAAGTTTGGTGTCTGGCACACAGGAGGAGGCCTCTGTCACCCATGAGGACCCCTGGTGCTACATCAAGTCTGGTCCAGGATGTGGGGAATCAGGCATGAGCTATATCACCCAACCTCCATTTAATTTTTACTTAGTTGCTCATGCTGGTCTTGAACTCAGGAGCCTCCAGCCTCAGCCTCAGCCTCCTAAGTGGTTGGCACCACACCAGTGGTCCTCCACCTTCCTAGTGTCGCAACCCTTTAATACAGAGCCTCATGTTGTGGTGACCCCCGACCGTAAAATTATTTTCATTGTTATCTCATAACTGTAACTTGGCTCCTGTTATGAATCATAATGTAAATACCTGTGTTTTCCGATGGTCTTAGGCAACCCCTTGTAAGGAGTTGCGACCCACTAGTTGAGAACCGCTGCATTGCAGACTTGAGCCTCCAAACCTGGCCTTCCCAATGTACTGTTAGAGCCCCCGTCACTAGGACTTCTACTCTCCCATTGGTGGCCCATGTGGGTGGGGATCCCAACTTTTCCATGAACCAGGTGAGGAAGGCTTCCAACCACACAGCAAGATCAGCTGTGTTCTGATCAAACTCCAGATGTAACCACACACCTGCTCTGGCCCCTTGTGCCATCCCCCCCTCCAACCCCCAACCCCACCCCGCTGAGCCTGAAGGCAGGTCAGAGGGTCCTGACAGATTTGGATGGTGACTTTAGGAGGGGACCGAGAAGACCTCCCTGGAAGAGGTGGCTCAAGGCAGGATCCTGAAGGATGGCTAGAGATGGATTGGATCGCACCGTGGGGATGGCAGGCGCTGAGGTTGGGAGACAGCTCTGATGGCGGCCAGGCAGGAGAGCATGTGTTTCTGGTGGTTGAAAGGATAGAGGAAGTCTGAGACTGAGGCCAAGGGGAAGGGGTGTGGTGAAGCCCTGGGTGGCTTTGCTTGGGAGCATCCCTAAGCCAGCCTGGCTTTTTGTGGGGGAGAGGGGAGGTGGTGGGTCAGCTTCTGCAAAGCCAAGTATCCTGGGGAGACCACCCACGGTGTCCCGTGCCTCCCAGGCCATTGGGAAGCCCTTCCAAATCCAGACCTCCTGCAAAGAGGTTTTCCCTGCCCCGCAGAAGTGGGTCAGAACTTCGGCCTCCAGAGAAAAGGAGGAGCCAGGACACTGACCTGCTCTTAGGCCACACCCACACTTCCCATTCGGTGTGAGCCCCTCCTTCTGCCCAGCCCTGTTTTACTCCCTTAAAGAAGGAAGTTGGGACACACCCTACCTTGTCTCCCCACCCAAGGGTGCTCTGAATACAGTAAAAGAAGCAGGGAACAATTTTCAGAGCCAGCAAGTCCCATTCGAGCCTCTTTTTTGGCTAGCTCAAGGTCACACAGCAAGCAGTAGCTCAGTTGAGGTCGAAACTTGGGTTTCTGAATGGCTGGTTGGTACCAGAAACAGCCTGTTGCCACTTTCCCTCCCACTCCAAGCTGAGACCTGAGCTCAGCTAGTTCCTGTCCGTCGTCCTGGTCAGTAACTATGACCTGTGGACCAAGTGCTAGTCTAGGTCAGATTGACTGCATTCATAAGGGCTGCCATATTCATTTGGGTCCCTGAGCCAAAGCGCTATGCTAAATACCCTGCCTGGATTATGTCACTTAATCCTTGATGCTGTTCCAAGTAGGAAAGCAGCTTGCAAGAATAGACCGGGCAAGGTCTGGCGACCAGGTCGACTTAGCCGCTCTGTGACAATTCACAGGGCAAGTCAAGAATCTGTGACCCTCCAGAGCCCAGCCACTAGTGTCTTAGACGGCGGGGACTGGGTGGCAGAGCCCAAGTGACTCACCCACCCAGGAAAGTGGAGAAAACGCTGTGGTGTGTCATGTGGTTGTGAGCGGCATTGCCAGACCCCAAGTCATCTGGGTCTCTGTCAGCAGGGGCAGCCAGTGGAAAAACAGGCAAGCAACCTCAACCGGGGTGGGGGTAGGGGGTGGGAAGGCTCGGGAGTGACGTGTCTCCTCACCTGGAAGGGACATGTTTACCTACACTCTGGTGGGTGGCATGAGCTCGGGAACCCGTCATGCCAGGATGTGCCAAGAAGCTGAGCCAGTCTGCTAGGGAAGGGGACAATGAGTTGGGCGGTCCCTTTGCGTTCACTGAGGAGCTGTGCACATTTGGCAAGGTTGCTTCGCCTCTCTGTGCCAAATCTGTGAGAAAAACCACATGCCCCAGAGACCAGTCTCATGGGTGGGGACCAGAATAACTGTGAAGTTTCCCATTCAGTTCTCTCCATAGATTATTTATTCTCTGGTTTCACTGAAAACTGGAGCAAGTAATTTTACCGTGTCAGCAGGTCACCAAAGCGTCCCCACACAGCTTTTAATGCCGAGAGCAGATCACTCTTGTCTTACCCGTCAACCTTTCCTCCTTGGCTTCCAGGAAGTGGAGATTCGCCGGGGCATTTTCCTTCCCTTACCTGGAAGGACCACTGCACGCTCTTCCTGAGGGATGGATAGGAGTTCAGTTCCCTTCATTTATCTCGGGAGTAACCTACAGGGCCTGCTGTAAATACCAGCCCCTTGCTTGGGGCCTCCTGTTGTTGTCCCATGGCTGTCTTATCCCTTTGTGCTTTGCTGACTACCAGCCCTGGTGACCTCCCGGAGAAATAGGGAGCTGAAGACAGAGAGACTGTGGTGTCTAGAATCTAGACACCCTTCTAGAGTCTGCTGTCCCAATTGAAGAGCCCAGGGCAGGGCACATCGAGAGTAGTAAGCAAAAATCAAAGTTTTTGGGGTTTGTGTGTGTGTGTGTGTGTGTGTGCCTGGTGTTTGAGAGACCCAGAATTGAGGGACCTTCTGTCAACTCAGGGGTCCCTAGGTGGTCTGGTGTTTTGGATTCCACATCCCATCAATCCCCATTGGGTTGGCTATCCTGGTCCCTCGGTGAAGTACAGGGGAGGGAGTCAGGTGTCAGGCCAGAATGGAGAGAGGAAAGAAGACGCCTTCTGTTTACAAGGGTCTCCCCCAGGCACTGCTATGTTCAGCAGTGACTTGAGATCTGTGCTGAGACTGCGGGGCCAGAGGCCCGTCGCTGGGATCACAAGCGTGCGTTTGATTCAGCGGAACATTACGATTCTGTTTATAGCATTAGCAACTGTCATTTACAGAGTATGCTGTGTCCAGCACTGCCCTGAGCCCTCAGCTGGTACCCTAACATTGAGCCACCCCCACAGCCTTTTAGGCCCACTGAGCAGGACATGATTAGCCCCAAGCCACACAGTTCGAGAGCATGGAGTGAAATTTAAGGTTCAGAATCCACACTCCAAATTCTACCCAGCGGGGCGTTCTTATGTGAGCATGCAGGAGGGACGTTCATACAGGGGCCAACCAAGAAAAGCCAGGCCAAGCCGGGCTGGAAGTGAGGAGGAAGAAGAGGAAGATGGGAGTGAGGAGGAGGGGAAGCAGCAGCTGGGCACGGTAGGGGTACCACTGGCTTGCTTTCTCCTCCCCGGGAGTCCTGGGTCATGGAGCCAGACTTCAGACATGCCATGGCATATTCATGTTTACCAGGGTGTCGGGCAGAGAGGGCTTGGGGGACAGGGAAGTGACATTGAATAGCGCTGAGTCACTGATGGGGCAGTCTCCTTCCCGTCCCCCACACCTGCCGATTACTCACACTGAGGGAGAAAGTCTGTTTCCTGCCTTTGCTGTGTCTCTCGCACCTCTCTGACAGCCCCTAATCTCCTTCTCAGTGGAGAAAGCAAGTCTCCAGCTCAGACCTGCTGCAGACCCCACTGGGGAGCCCCAATGCCAGGGCATCTTCTTGGCAGGTTGTGTGCTGTTTAGTGGATTCATTTTTACGTGGCATACACACACACACCACACACATCCATACACCACACACACCACATCCATACACCATACACACCACATCCATACCTATATACATACACACACCACACTCACATATATACACACCACATACATATTCACACACACATACATATATCACACACATACATATATCACACACATTCATATACTGCACACCGCATACCACATATAACAAACATACAACACACAATACACCATATACACTATATACAACACATACATATGCCACACACACAACACACATATTCTTTACACACCACACACACTACATAACATACAAAATACATATACACACCCCACATACCAAACACACACACACACACACACACATGCACGCACCAGACACTTTCATCCTCTCTATAGCGTTGGCTGTTAGATGAGTAAGCCAAGGCACAGAGAAGCAAAGAAAGTAGCCCGAGGTTTGTGTAGTATCAGACAGAGCAGGATAGTAAACCTGGGCAGCCGTCTCCAAAATCCAAACTGCCCCTGGTTAGGATTAGTGCTTTCTTGTTACGGTCCTAACCTGATTTTTGCCTTTACTAATGAATTTATCTCAGTAAGAATAGGTGAGTCAATCTGAAGGTAAAGCCTGGTTCGTGATGACACAGGTAGGGCCAGAGGCCTAACAGCAACCACTGAAGTTAGAAGAACGCTAGCCAGCCGGAGCTTCTCATTGGCTGCAAGGGCATTTGGAGCCCAGAGAGGGAAAGGGACATGATAAAGGCTGCACAATGCTGTGAATGGCCAGGGCAGCTAGGAGCAGCCTTCACCTACCACCCACGCTGTCTGCTTCCTGTGATCTAAGCTGAGGCAGCTGGCAGGAGCGGGAAGCACGCTCACCTGTCCAGGAGTGTCCCAGTAACAGGATCCTTCCCAGCTGCTCCTGGCATGGCAGAGATAGACAGGGCCCCGCATGGAAGGGGACTCAGTAGTCATCCCTGCTGAGTCCCCTTCCATGCCTCATCTTCTCTGCGAGGCTCTGTCTGTGGGGAGCCAGCAGCTCTGGCTTGAGCCAGCTCCTCACACCCAGCACCATGCCTGCTGCAGAAGCTCTGTGGCCCCAGCCTTGGGAAATGGGGGCTTACCCAGTCTCAGACCCAGGTTCTGGTCCCCATCGACCGTCCTCGGGATGGCTGGTCCTCAGAGCTTGGCTGTTCTTATGTTCCCTGGGTCTGGAAGGACATTGCAGGCCAAGGAAGCCTGCCTCACAGAAGGCGGGCCATGTCTTTGCTTGGCTTTCTTTCCAAGTCACCTTGCCACAGGGGCCATTTCTGTATTATAGAAGCTGCCAGCTTGCCCTTCTGTCCCGTGGAGATCCCAGGAAGCAGGTCATTTACAAGGCTCAATGGCAGAAATAGGGAGACCTAACTTCTTTCAAAATGAGCCCTGGTCAGGAACTCCACCCAGGGGACAGTGAGCACGGACACAGACTCTGCTCACAGGCCCGATGTGTGCTCTCCCAGCCTGGGTTTCCTCAGCTGTCATGATGCCTACCGTAAGGCTATACAGGGTGAGTGTCCTTAGAACGGTCCCGTGCAGTCTGCATGTTAAATGTCATGGTAGAAACACCCTATGCAGTTTGCACATTAGGTGTCATGGTAGAAAGGTCCCATGCAGTCTGCATGTTAGCTGTCATGGTAGAAAGGTCCCATGCAGTCTGCATGTTAGCTGTCATGGTAGAAAGGTCTCGTGCAGTCTGCATGTTAGATGTCATGGTAGAAAGTTCCCATGCGGTCTACATGTTAGGTGTCATGGTCTTTGTTCCTGTGGACACAGAAAAAGCAGCAAACAGCCTCATTAAAACCACAGTAGACATGGGATATACAAGGAAATGAAAACACTTTGCAGCAAGCCTCTGAGAAGGCCTGGCCCTAGTGGCATCCCGACTTGCTTTGTATTTATCAATGAACTACTCATCTCTGACCATCCTCCTCCTATTGGTTGAGGTAACTTGCTGTTGAATGAGAATACTGGAGTCAGAGCCCTGTAGCCCAAGAGCTGTGTGACTGCAGGCAGTTGGCTCTACCTCTCTGAGCTCAGACCCCTTGTTCATAGTGTGACTAGTTCAGGTTGGTGCATACACACAGCACTGTGGTAGGCACTTGACAGTGATCATATGGTCACGACACACCTGCCCTCTGCCAGACTCTGCTGGCCCAGTGAGTCACCCTCAGTCCCTACACCAGCCTGGGTGGCCTGGGAGGGCTTCTTGGAGTACGGCAGAAAGGGAGTTGAGTGCATTCCCTGGCCTCGGGAGGAGGCTGGAAGTCCTGAGATTGGGGGTGTCCCCACCCCCAGGCTTCAGTGGGGCAGAGGCAGAAGATGAGCTGCTGAGTAGACGCCCCCCTGGGGACAGTTTGTCGGGGAACCTGACAAGGTTAAGCGTCTTCCGGGAACATCCCGCACTTCCCCTCCGTAGCCTGGTGCGGATCTATCATTCCGTATTTATCTAAACCCTTGCCGGACCCATTTATATCCTACGCCTCTCCAGCCCAGTGTAACAAGCTCCAGATGTGAGGACGGGGCCCTTCCCCAAGTCTTCCCCTCAGACCCAAGGGCGTGGATGGGGAGATGAGGGAAGACGAAGTTAGCTTGCTCCCTGCCCTGTTCCCTGACCCTGGCCCCGGGTGCTTCAGTTTGAGCTGATGTCGGGGCCCCGAGGTTAGACTCGGGGACCATGACACTGGACCACTGTGTCATTCCCAGGGCGAGAGTGTGGCCTGGAGTCTCTCACAGCCCACAAAGATACCAGCTGTGCCCCTATGCCCAAGAGTGAGGCCTTGCAGGGGCTCTGAAGCCGTTTTGTCGTGTGGCTCCCCGTCGGTTCTCTCCTCAGTCTTTAGCGTCTTGGGCCATGTTCTTGCTGCTAGTCTGGAAATAACTCACATTTCTATTTGTTAGAGTGTAAGAGTCAGTGTGTTAGGAAGAAAAGGCCACATGCTGTAAATAAAACCCTGATGTCTCTTGACACAAACAGAAGGTAACTGTGGCTATAAATACCGCAACGGTCGCAAAGCAGTGGCCTGCGTCTGGTCCAGCTTGTAGTCACAGCCGCTGCTGGGCTCCGTGGGAACGAGAGACTGGTGGGCTGGCTGGAAGGGGACCCCAGAGATGGGCAGGCACTGGGAGCTGAGGCCCAAACTCATGGGAGCCGATTGCGGACCGTAGAGCCTGCACCTCAGAAGGCACTGTCTTCTCTGTTCAGGCTGCTCCAAGGTCCCATGTGCTAGTGACATGCTGTGGCCATCCTGAAAAGCCCAGGGCCTGGGAACAGTAGTATCTCCAGGCTAGAGGAGCCCCAAAGTCAGGTCTAATGAGACCCCGTGTCTGCTGCCCAGCCATTGCGCTCTGTCTGTTAAAACCAGTGAACATTGGAAATTTATTAGTGTTTTAGCAGCCGAGTGGATGTGTCTGTTCAGGAATTTGGGAAACTGGGGAGAGCTGGAAAGAGGGGTTATTTCTCAAGTCATGTGTAGCATTTGTCAGTGCAGTGCTGAGTACTGCTATATCCCCGAGGCTGTTCTAAGGGGAAACTGAGGTCCTGAGCTGAGACAGGACTATCCTGAGGTGCTCATTGAGATAGGCCCCCCGCGTGGATCTGAGGGCCCCATGTTCGCTTTTAACCCTTGTGTGTGCATGCAGATGTGTGCACAGGCATGGGGAGGCCAGAGGACAAACGAAGGCATTGTTTCTCAGTGCCATCTACCTTGGCTTGTTGAGACAGGAGTTCCTACTGGCCTGGAGCTCACCAATCAGGCTACGTCGGCTGGCCAGTGAGCCCCAAAAATCTGCCTGTCTCCTCCCCAGTGCTGGGACTCTAAGCCTAGGCTACCCTGCCTCTGTGTGTGTGTGTGTGTGTGTGTGTGTTTTGTATGGATTCTGGGGGTTGAACTCAGTTTTTTGTGACTAAATTACCTTCCCAGTTTTCCTTCAACCGATTTTTAACAAAGACCAGGAAATGTTTTTAAAATAGTTTTGATTGCATTTATGGGCTTACTGTGTGCTACAACGTGCATGAGAACAGGACAGCTTTTGGAAGTCGGTTCTCTTCATACACCATGCAGGTCCCAGGGATTGAACTCAAGCCATCAGCGTTGGCTGCAAATGCCTTTACCTTGCCGAACCGTCTCACTGGCTTGGGGAAGCTGTTGTAGATAGCCATGGGAGAGGAAAAGACCCGAATTAATCTCTGATCAGAAGTCACCTTCAGTCAGGCTGTGGCTAGGAGAAGCCACGGCCTCAGAAAGGTCCATCAGCCTTGCTGCTCTGTCTGTCCCGCCGCAGGAGGGGCTTCGTTGGCGTTGGAGGACAGACACAAGGCACTGGGGCCCTCTCACCAATCCATCCTTCAAGAGGAGGGTTTCTTGGAGAAGGAACTTCCCCAGGGGCAGCTGGAAACTTTGGATTGAATTTTTGCTCTGTCCTAACTCTGTCTGTGACTTGATTTCCACATCTGTAATGTGACATGAGGTTCTTCCTCTCCCAAAAGCATGTTTAGATTTATTACGTTGATTCAGTAAGTTCCGTAGGGTCTGGGGCATGCCCTGTTTGTTCACTGGGATTTCTAATATTATCAGGCTTAGGGAGGAAGGGGGAAGAAAACAGGTGTTTGGTCTTCAGACGTGGCCGAATGCTGTGCCCATAGCGTGCGTGGCTCCTCTCAGGAAGTTCTGAGTCTAGAAGATGAGGTCTTTTTCTGAGAGCTTGGTGATGGTCTAGGGCCACACCCTGAAAGGGAGCAGCCACATCTTCACCCAGCACGTTGAGATTCAGGATAGGGACTCAGGCCAAATGAGATGGCTGAACTAAAACAGCCCAGGGTGGCTGGGATGAGGGGCTGTGGGGCCAGAGGGGCTGCAGCCAGCTCAGAAATTCTGGGGGAAGAGGTTTGCACTCTCTCCCACGGGCCCTGGGGAGCCACTGGCAGGCCACGGTCAGGGAGGGACATGATAAAAGGGGTGTTCAGGACGGTCTGTGCGGCTGCGGTTTCACGATGAATGGGCGTTGGGAAGCCTCACAGGGGAGGCAGGAAGCCCGGCTGGGCAGCTGGCCTAGGAAGAGGGGGGCCCCAAGAGAGAGAGGCACAGGGTCCCCTAACAGGCTGACCTGGAACCCCAGTCAAGCACAGCCAGGTCAGAGCTCAGGGCTGAGATGCTCGGGTGGGTACAAATGCTGGGTTTCCCCTCTGCTGGTACAGCGCTGCTATCTCGGATGTAAGGGGCATCCTGACTGAGCTGAGCGGGCCTGGCTGGCTGGAGATTTATGAGGTGTGGGGGACATGACCAGGGGAGGACAGGGCCTTGGCGGGTAAGACGGGCCTGCTGGGAAAGGGGAGAGCTAAAGACATTCTCCAGTCCACAGCGTGAGCATGCTGGTCCCAGACACAGTTCTTGAGAGCCAGGCTCAGGACAGGTAGCACCTGTGGCCTCAGTTTCTCCTTGTTGATTCTCTGAGAGGTCAAATAGATCAGGGTCACACAGAAGAACTCCAGGCAGGGAGGCTGTAGAATGTTCCAGAACCTCCTTGTGTATCTGGGTTGACAGATGTGTATGACTTGAAGCAAGTTACAAACAGTATGAACTTCGGTAGGAATGCGATTCCATTTGTGACTTTCAAAGGAATAAATACCCATTTATGCCTCTAAAAATACATTTAATGTGTGGTAAAATGTCTAAATGATCGCTAATTGCGCCCACCTCCAGAGAGAAGGCTTTGACTTTTCACTGTAGACCCTTCTATATTGTCTCAATATCGCATAATAGGCATATTTTGTTTTCACTTAAGAATTGTGATGGTAGAGGTGATGCTGGGGGAGGGGCTTCCCCTTGTCAGTGGGTGGTGGGCGGCTGGCTTTAGAGATTTAAGAGCGCTCGGTGCTCTCCTGAGACCTTCTGGGGTTCTTGGGCATCCCTCTCTGCTGGAGGCTGGGCCCACCCAGATGAGCTCCCAGTCCTGCAGGTACGGGCTGGTTTCAGGTTGAGCCCATGGGGCTGGGAAGGCAGGAGAGGTCAGCAGCCATTGAGAGGTGCTAAGATTTGATTCGGATGAGCAGGGGTGTTTCAGAAGGGAGACCAAGAGCAGACCTTTCGCCCTAGGCCTTTGCTGCTCTCCAGGGGACTCCAGACAGATTCTGTCATCTGTCTGAGCTTTGGTGTCCTAGTCCGTGCAGTGGTGGTTTTGATGATGTTAAACATCAGATAGCACTTGCTCACATACAGCCAGCCAGCTTGCACAGTGGGTCACACAGTGCTAGAAATGGAATCCAGGTCCTCAGCTATGCTAGGCAAGCACCCCACCACTAAGCTATACCCCACCCCCAAAGCTGTGTGTGTGTGTGCGTGCACGTGAGCATGTGTGTGTACTGTATGTGTGCGTGTGCATGTGTGTGCACGCGCGTGCGTGCGTGTGTGTGTGTGTGTGTGTGTGTGTGTGTGTGCGTTTTGTAATCCTCAAAACTAGGATACAGCCGATTCCTGAGAGTTTGGAAGCACCCTGCCAGAGATCCAACACCCTGTCCTTGGCAGGCAAATGAGCAGAGAGGTCGTGGCAGCTCAACAGGATTCAGGCTGCCAGTTAGGGTCTGAGAGACATCCACTCAAGTCCCACTGTCACCTCTCAGCTGTGGTTTTTTTCTTACATGAGCTAAGTGGTCCCTCTGAGTCTCAGTTCCTCCCCCTGGAACATGTGGATGGGAGACAAGCTGGGCCCACTTTTGAGGTTACATTAATCTTTTCTAATGAAGTCAGCTAGTTAGTCAAACCAACTCGTATTCCCATTTTACAGCCTGGTACCCATGGAGGGATCCAGCTGATATGGGTAGGGGATGGGTGGGTGGATGGATGGATGGATGGATGGATGATAGATAGATGGTGGGCGGGTAGTTAAATGATGACAGGTAGATGAATGAGTGATGGATGGGAAGGTGAGTGAGTGGAGGGATGGATGAACGGACGGACAGACAGACAGACAGATGGATGGGTTAGATAACTGAAAAACACATCCAAAAATGACTAGATGGAATCATGGATACTTAATGTCTCAGGACCATTGTGTAGGCAGAGACTGCTTGTTTGTTTCCTGGCCGCCCAGACTGGAAATAATCACACAGAAATGACATCAGTTAAACACTGCTTGGCCTATTACTTAGACATATTCCTGGCTAACTCTTGTATCTTAAGTTAACCCATTTCTATTATTTTGCTATTTCTTCTTGGAACATTTATCTTCATGCTGTGTCTTGGCTGGTCTTCTGACCTGCCATAAAGCTTTCTGGAAAGCTCTAGACTCAGAGACCAGGGCTAATGACCATGAGCCGGGATCAAACCTTTCACTTCACACAGCCACAATTCCTTCATCTATAACATGGAGACACTGAGGCTTGTGTGATCGCTCTGCCTCTCAGAATGACACAGCATGCTCTTTAGCGTACTTAGCAGTGGTCTGTCTGTTGTAGGCCCTTCCTGCTCTTCCAGATCGCCCACCCACATGGCTGGAGGGCATGATGTCATCTCCCTTAGCACCGCCCTGCTCTGCCCAGTACGATGACTACCACTCAGTGAAGGGCTGATGAGCAAGTGTCCCTGTCGTAGGACAGTTATAAGAAAAGCATCGGGCAATGAAGGGAACATGCTTTGCAAACTGTGAATTGTGGGGCCTAGGGCTCAGCCTGCAGCCAAGTCCACACTATAGTTCTGCCCCAGCTGACTCCATAGGACCAAGGATTCAATGTTGCCTTCATCCCCACCCCACCCCCGTGTGTTCTGTGTCACCCCATTCCAGAAGGAGGTGCCATGTTTTGGAGAGATAATTAACATTGACTTTCCTTGATGAAAATTACATTCTCTACTTGCCCATTTAATCTCAAAGCCACATTTGATGGCCCCCAGGGTGAGTGAAAAGGCCAAGAACCATCCTCAGACCCCGCTTGGGCTACACTCTGCCCAGAGCTTAGACCCTCTAACCTGTAGATGCCAAACCCCTGAGCAGGTGAAAATGACAGCCTAGCTCACCCATCTACAGCTGAGAAGACTGAGACATGGCTGAGCTTGGCTCTCCTGACCACGTTCCCAACTCACCGTTGATCCTGCCCTCCCAACTCCTGCAATTTGGTGGGCTTGGGGCATGAGGAATGAGTTATATACCCAGGGTATGGAGCGAGGTAGGTGCACAGAGGGAGCCCAGTAGCCTTTGCTAGGACACCAGGGTAAACTGGACTTTGGCTGTGCTCAGGTTCAGACATAGCTGCGATGCCTGTTGGGTAATGGACAGGAGGTTCAGGGAAAGTCCTGGCTGCCCACACAAGTTATTCTTGTTCACCTGGGCCCACATCCCTACTGAAGTGACTCCATCGCCTTGCCTTTCTTGAGCCCAAACTCCTAAAAATCTGCCTCCTGTCATCCTAACTATAGGGGGCGGGACACTTGCCATATAGCGTTCATATAGCTGGGGAAAGGGACCTGGATGTTGGGTCAGCTGATTATGCCCAAAATGTCTGGAAATCACTTCCCCACTACCCTGTAACTCACGGTAACCCACTTTCTTATTCCTGTCTTGGACAGCTCCCCGGTTGTCAGGAAAGTGATGTTGGGACAGTCAAAATGCCTTGGGAAGGTGGCTATGTGTTTTATCTGGTCTTTTAATCTCAGGTTCTTCACAGCCTGTGTGGTGGGGGAGAAAGGAAGTCTCAGTTGTTCAGATAGGGAGACGAAAGCTCAGAGCGGTGAATGTACTCTCCAAGAGTCACACAGCTCAGCATAGTGAAACCTAGAAATAACATCAGCAGTGGTGTAGCTGAGGCAGGTCTGCTCTCTCCTCTGGGCCAGCTGTAGCATCACTAGGATCCTTGGTGGAAATGCGGAACCTGGCTACTGATTGCCAGCTGGGCCCATGATTCTCGTGACTTAGGTCTTGTGGGGACTGGGGGAATGCTAAAACCAATGCTGCCGGAAGTATCCTTATGTATGGTGAGCCGCACCTGGCCGAGATCCATCCACCCATTGGTGTCACAGGTTGGGACAAATGGAGGAAGCAAAACTGGGTACTTTTTTGTTTGTTTGTTTTTGTTTTTCAAGACAGGGTTTCTCTGTAGCTTTGGGGCCTGCCTTGGAACTAGCTCTTGTAAACCTCAAAGCCTGGCCTCAAAGCCTGCCTCTGCCTCCCGAGTGCTGGGATTAAAGGCGTGCGCTACCACTGCCCGGCTTAAAACCGGTAGTTTTATGAGGGACCTGGAGATAAAACTCAGGTCCCCATGCTTTCACAGCTAGTACCTTACTAACCAAGTAATCTCCAGGCCATGATTGTTTTTATCATGAGAATGTGTCAGTATGGTCACTCAGGATAGGAAAGGCCCCAAAGAAGTAAATATCAAAATTGGAGTTAAGCTTATATGACCTGGGCCAGTTATTTTCCTATCTGTGGAATGGGGAGAAGCCCTCCGCCCTGATTTGGGGATTGAGTAAGGTACCCCCTGACTCCTGCAGCCAACCCAGCTTCTCTTCCCCTGACAACCAAGCCCTGGCTTTGGATGCCTGCATCTGCCAGTATGCAGTGGGCGCTATCTCCAGGCCAGCTTAGACCCTCATAAAAGGGTAAACTGAGGCTGGAGACAGCAGCAGAGCTTGGCGCTGGCTCTGGTTCCCCAGCACTGGAAGGGGAGCCCGAGTGTGTGTCGCGCGCCTCCCTTCCTGCCAGCACCACTCAGTATGAGGGGCAGCAAGTCACCATCTGTGTTTTCCAATAAAAGAAAATGAAAATTGAAGCACATTAAAAATAGCTCAATTGGGATTCCGCGCAAGTGCTGAGGCCTGCTGTGGCAGAGACATCCAGCCTGCCTCCTCCTCCCCAAGCCTGGCACCAACGCTGCCGGGAGTCATCTGAGGCCATCTCCCAGGAGTGTGTGGGAAGGGATAGGGTGCAGACAGTGGCCCTGAGAGCTGCAGCCAAGCACCACTTGAGACCCTAACTCCAACGTCTCTGCTCTCGGCTAGTGGCGTGCTCAGTCCTTGAGGACCCACTGAGAAAGGAGGGTGGATTCAGAGCCGTGTCTCGGGCAGGCCCTGGACAGTAGGTCCCCAGGGATGCCTGGAGCCTCAGTCTCTGGAGACAAGCACAAGGGTTCCACAAGGCAAACCCTGGCTGGGATGTCTGATGCACCATGTCCTCATCACTGGAGGCCAAGGAGGCCAGGAATTTTTCTAGGCCTGTGGGGCCTCTTCCAGGCTTAGGGACCTAGAGAAGCTCTTCCCCTTGTGCCCCCCAGCATTCTCGATTACCATGATATTGGGGCCTACCTGTAAGATGGAGAGAATAGGGTAGACCCAGCAAGCATTTCCATCCATGACTTGAACACCTTGTGAGGGTGACCCTGAAGATGCAGAATCATGGAAGCATTGCGCCCTGGCTACACAGCTACTGTGTAGAGGCAGGGACAACATCCAGGAGAGCTCCCCCATGACCCTGGAATGACATTCCTCTTCTCTTTTTGAGGAGGAGTTCTGAGACAGGGTCACATGTGTTCTAGGCCAGCCTCAGGTCCACTACATAGCCTAGAATGGCCTTGAACTTCAAATCCTTCTGCTTCCTTCCCGAGAGCTAGGATTATGGGCATGCACGCCCATACCTGTTCTAGGCAGTGCCGGGATTTGAACACAGGACTTTAAGCATGATCGGCAAGTGCTCTACCTGCTGACTTGCACCCCCATCTTCCAAAGTGCCACTTGTCCTTGTGGGCTAGCTCTCTGCAGCACTTTGCTCCTTGTCCAGTTACTGCATAAATCTCTGTGAGGCAGATTCTACAGGGCATGGCTTCTACCTCAAGACTCTGAGTACTGGCCCGGAGGTGGCCCTAGTGCCACCCAGCAGCCCACAGCAGCCAGAAGCCGAGCAGCCTGGGAATGAGCAGGGCCCTGAGCAGCTCCCTGAGCCTTGACTTCCTCATCTGTAGAATGGACTCATAATAGTTCTTGCCTCTAAGGCCTCTATTGCAGGGACCTGGTGTGTGACCAACACTGGGTCCATAGTGGAAGAGCTACCTGCCATGGTATCCCGCCATACAGAGCAGGGGCTGTGGCCCAGGACCCACATCCAGCCTGCCCCCAGCTCAGGCCTACCCCTGGACACCATGTGTGCCTGGTCCAGAGTTAGGAATGGCGCAGAGAGAAAGTAGCCAGAGGCATCCCCTGCCCATCACGGCCTTGCTTGTTTTCATCAATGAGGAGCGGGGCGTGGGTGTGAGCTCTCGGCGCTAACTGGTCTCTCATGAATGGTCCATTCATTCTGTCGTCATTGTAACAAATCACCTCAGACTCAGTTCAGCGGCTCCCGGCAGCACGAAATTCATCTCGTGAGCTCGGGAGATCAGGGAAGTAGGATCTCTGAAGTGGGTGCTGGGGGCCACACCCCTTCTAAAACCTCAGGGGACCGCTTGGGCTTCTGGAGGCCTGTGCTCCTGGGATGTGCTTCCCGTCTATTGCAGCACCCCCTGCCCCCACTGCCCTCTTCACCTCTACTCTCTGACTGTCCCTCCTGCACCCCTCCACCATCTCATGATAACATCTGGCCCTCTTGGGTATCAGGGCAGTCTTCCTTGTCTCAAGCCCCTTAATTCCTGCAAAGTCCCTTTTTTTGCCATTTAAGGTGATGTTCACACTCCAAGGATTAGGAGGTGTGTGTCATTATTCTTTGTCCCACAGACAAGAAAGCTCTTTGACCTCTGCCTTGGCCAGACAGGATGGTCTCTTGTCTGCATTGGCAGCGGTCCCTAATTCTCTTTATTGAGTGGCCGCTTTGTGCCCAGTCAGGTCGAGATCTGAATCCATCCCAACGCTTGCCAGTATTGCCACCCATGCTCTGTAGCAAGCACTTGACAGACTGACCTCTTCCGAGGCGTTTGTCGGCCGCTCAGAGCTAAGGGATGCTCCGTGCCCTTCCAAGTCCTTCACGAGACGCTAGCACGTTGAATCCCAAACTGTGCCCCATAATCACCATCTCTGTCCTTTGCTCGGGCCCTTCTCTGATCTGCCCTGCTCTCTTCAATCTCAGAGCCCTCATCTCTGTCTTCATCATCCTGACTTTCAGCCCCACCATCTGCCACCTGGCTATGAGGACTCACCTGCCCCCATCCTTCTCCACATTGGGTGCTCCCTGCACGGCACCCTAACAGCCTCTTAGACCTCAGCCTGCCGTGACCCGTTCCGTAGGACTGAAAGGTGTCTCTGTCACCCTGCAGAAGCTCTGCAGACCTGACTGGGTTTGAAGACAGAAGCGCCAGGGAGAGAGGCCCAGAACCTAGAGGGAAAAGGCCTCTAGAGGTGTGGAGACGAGGCCTCCAGCCTCCCTCACCAGCAGCCTTGGGGAGATTCCTTGGGAACTCCCCATTCTGGATCCTCCATCAGGGTCTTCCCGCCTCCCTGGAGAGCTGAGCAAAGCCAGCGGGAGATGGGACAGATAATTGCAACTTTAAATAAGGCCAAGTTAAAGCTCCCTGCCAGGCCTGGCCCAGGGGACTCGGAGCTGTGGAAGGAGGTAGCAAGAAGGAAGCCTCGGGTGATGCCCAGAATCCCAGCACATCCCAGTTCTCTGGAGAACTCAGACATGGCACCATCCCTGTCTGGGCCTCAATTGCCACATTTGTCTGATGGGGATCTGTGAAAAAGTGCCTCTGTGGCATCTTGCAGATGCTCTGAGGGGCACCAGGTAGGTACTCGGTGGCCTGAAGCTTACATGCAGTAGCCTGGCACCACTGCCCACCCCAGAGATGTCTCTTGTTCCTCTTCTCAGCTCTGTCAGCCTCCAGGAGGCAGAATGGTGGACACCGTAAGGTAGCCACAGTGCAGGCTTTAGGTTAAGAATTTCTCATTGGTCCCCCCGAGTGGGTATTTACCACCTCAATATTCCAGATGAGTGTGTGGGGGCTGTGCAGGCTTTAGGGTCCCCCATCCGCCTGAGAGGACCACCTACCATATACCTTAACCCTGTAAGAGAAGCACCTGCCCTACTGGGATGGATGCCAGCGTAGGAGGGGCTTGAGGTTCTAGGTCCAGTCTCCCAATCAGAGCAGAAATTCCTAACCTGACTCCCAGCGCCAGTGGGTCTGATGCCCCTCCCAACCCCCAGCGCCAGCTGCCTGCTGCCACCACTACAGAATTCCTAGTGAGGCGGCGCCTCGTAGGGCTGAGAAATGAGGGCAGAGGGCCAGGCCTGTCCCATTCAACAGCTGAGCTGGTCACTTGCTCATCATCTGATGTGGCTGTCCTCATGCCCGGGAGAGACATGTCTGCTGGTCACAGGCGTGAGCCTGGGCCCACTCCAAACATGGGTCCAGGAAGTGACTTCAGATGTTGGAAGGAGAGTCGGTACCTGGAGGAGGGGCATCTTGCACAGTGAGGGAAGACATAGTAGGCTGAGCCTTGAAGGCTAATTCAGAGTTTCCCAAGGGAAAGGGTTAGGTGTGCTGGGCAGGGAAAACAGTGTGGACATGCACATGGAGGCCAGAAGAGGCCTGCTATGTAGAGGCAACCTGAGACCTCTTGTGTGGCTTTCCTGCAACAAATCCGACTTTCTAGGCAAGGTAGTGCAGGAATAGCTGAGCAGAACAGTCAAGTAGGCTTCAGTCTCTGCAGGAGACACCCTGGGGATTGGGCCAGGATGCTGTTGTGAGAGGCAGAAATGTCACCCAGATCTTGGTGCCCCCCTCTGGGCTGGTAAAGAAACATGTCTTCCTGCCATTGGCAGTGTTCAGTTTCTTGGCGCAGGATGCAGATTTGAAGAGCATCTATCTCGAAATTCTCTGCTTCCCCCAGGGAACCCCCTCTGCCTTCATGCAAATGAGTCTCCAGCACAGCCATGACATCTCCACAGCCAAACTTCACGGGAAGCCAGGAAAGCTCTCCACAGTGGCAGGGCCACGGCCCCTCACGCACCTCTCCAACATTTTCTTAGAGGCTGCAAAAGCATTCACAGGAGTGGTGGACAGATGAGGTGGCCTTAACCCTCCTTCCTCCATCTGCCTGGCAGCAGCCTCCTGCCTCTGGATCAGACCATGCCTGCTTCCCACGCTCCGTGCTGCCGTGCCCAGGCCTGGAGCCCACCCTTCCAAGTCCCTACCATCTGCTCCAACCATCCCCTGAGAATGTCACAGAAAAGGCTCCTTGGGGCAGGGAGAGGAATTCCGGTCACGTCACCCAGAAATTAAAGTCACTCTCCCTTACCAGTTTACTACCAATCTGGGGGGGAGGGCAATCTCAGTCTACTAAGTGAGCCCCAATTTGTTTATGTGTAAAATGGGGGCCATGACCTCGATTTGAGGGCTTTGAAGAGGCTTAGATGGATTTTGCACGTTGCCCACAGTTAGTAGGTGCTCAGTAAGCAGTAACCATGGCGACGGAGATGCTGGGTGTAGGGTGGTCTCTTCCCCACAGCTGTCTCAGGAGACCCCTACCCCCATGTCTAATCACTCAAAGCCCTCTTTATTTCAAGCCTAGTCTTCCCAAGCCCTTTCTGCTGTCATTAGCCCTCTGTGCCCAACAGTGTCACCACCGCCCCCTTGCTCTAGAAGCTCGTGCGCTTGAGTCTGTGCCTGGCATTTCCCCTTCGACCTGTATCACTGCTAGGTTGGCAGGAAATGTGCAGTAATTGATGATGGGGGCTCCGAGGCTCTTCACGATGAGATGTCCCTGAGTAGTTGTGGGAAACTAGCACGCAGGACACGTTGCAGAGCTAGCAGGCCCCACCACCTGACTTGCTGGAGCAATTGGCAAGAAAGCAGGTGTCAGGGGATGACGGTCACCTAAGCAGAAATGGTGCCATGCTTTTTGGATGGCCACAAAGAGGCCTGCAGGGGAGCCATTCAGGCATTCTAGAAATGTCTCTTCTGAGACAGCAGCCGCTTTTGAGAAAAGGAGAGATTTGGAGCCATACAACGTAGGGTGGAATCAGTTTTGTTTGGACATGCTGTGTGGCCTGCATGGCTCTCCATACCTCTCTGAATTTACATTGCAATTTCTTCATCTATAGAATGGATACATCACATAAGAGAAGGCAGGGAGAGATGGGTCAGGCCACTCTCCTTCGAGAAGTGAGGCATAGCCCTTCGACCTGCCATTGAGGATTGTGAGGTGTGGAGTACCTGTCTCCTGGGCTTCTTCCCTCTCAGGCAGCTCCCCTCTTCCCTACCTGGCCACCAACTGTCCCTTCTTCCTGGAACATCCTGTGCCCAGCTTTGCTGCCCCTCTTCCCCTCCCTCTTTTTGTCTAGCTGCTTCCTACACTATATGTGGGTTTCAGGCCAAATGCTACTCATGCAGGGGTCTCCTCCAGCCCCTGGTCAGGGTTGGGGGCCCATAGCTGGGCCTGGAATCTGAACCCCTGTCATCTTGTGCCTAGGGTTCTCCCTGCAGCAGGGAGCCATGGCGGGGTGTGGGGGAGGCCTCTATGAGGTGCAGTAGGCCTCGGGCATGTCCTGTTCTTACCTGAACCGGGCTGTCTGGAGGCAGACAGAAGCCGGATCCAAAGGCGGCAGAGGCTGAGGATGGAAGTGTGGACGGCCTCTGAGAAACTGAGAATGAAAACCGTAAGGAGTTTAGGATTTGCCCCAGATTAGCTGATTTTTGGAGAATGGTGCCTGTTGTTGTTGGAGAATGGTGCCTGTTGTTGTTGTTGTTGTTATCCTCCAGTACTTAATACTGGCTTGGAAAACAGTTAATACAGGCTTGGCACTCAGTGGGCGTTTGACCAATGCAGGCTGACTGGCCAGAAGGAGCTGAAAGTGGATGTGTGGGTGTGTAAATGAACGATGGGAATGGAGGGATGGGTCAGTGGAGAGCTGAATGGGGAGAGAAAGAGAAGGAAAGGAAGAGAGGGAGGGAGGGCGATACAGAGGGGTAAGCTAAGTGAGAGGCTGGATGTGTGGGCAGCTGAGTAAATGGAGTGAGAGGGTGGGCGGGTGAATGTCAGGAGAGCAGAGGGCTGGGTGCCTCAGTGGATACTAATCAGAATGGCTAGGTGCTCTGCTGGATAACTGAATGGGTGGGTGGACAGGCATGGACAGGGATGTGGGCACGGGTGGCGGGTGGAAGTTAGGGTACTTTGTTGATGACTGAGGGATCAGATGGTTGGAAAGATGGATGGATACGTGTGCAGGGGTCACTGGTGAATGAATGATTGAACACTAAATCCTGATGTGGCTAAATGCCCGACGCGTTGCCCAGAAGCCGAGGGGCGCTCCAGGTTCTGAGGTTTGAGTTAATTGCCCTTCGCTGGGGGAAACCAGGGCCAATTAGGCAAAAAGACCCAGCTCCTGCAGGCCCTGCAGCAGGCTTGCTAATTGACTTCAACCTCACAGGCCTGGCGTGGACTTCACAGTGGCCTGTGTCATATTGATTTGTAATTTACACTCCGCTCACATCCAGAGGATTTGAGGCGACTTACACGATTAAGCCCGCATACAGCAGGACAGTTAGATATTAAGCGAGACAGTGGTGAGCGGGGAGGATAAAAGAGTTACTGGTACGCCTCCAGGCTCTGTGGCATTCTAGCTGTGTGGTGTTAGGTGGGCTTCATAACCTCTCTGAAACTTTGTAGAAAGAAAGGAGGTCGGTGCTGTGGGGATGGATGGAGAATGGATGCCCACGTGGAAACTACAGGAATGGGTGGGCGGGTGAATGGGCGGTAGATTATTGGGTGAACAGCATGATAGACAGATGGGTGTTGGTGGGTGGATCGGCAAGTGGGGACAGTACTAATTCCATCTCGTAGGACATTTTGAGCGTCTGTGACAGTTCAGCTCTGTGGTTGCCACAAAGTAAGGGCTTCAGATTAAGCAGTCAGCTTCCTGTATCTAACAGCTCCTCATTGGTAGATCCAGCCAACTGTGTGTCAGAAAGGTTCTAAAGCAACTTTGTATCTGGTGGCTGGAGATGCAGTTCAGTCGGCAGAGCCCTTGCTTAGCAGGCACAAAGCCCTGCCTGCGTTCCATCCCCAGCACTGCAGGAAATAGAGCGCAGTGGTGCATGCCCGTCATTCCGGCATCTGGGAGGTAGAGACAGAAGGATCAGGCGTCTGCCAGGGTCATCTGCAGCTGTAGGGTTAGAGGCCTGACTGGGCTGCATGAGGCCTGTCATTTAAAAAAAAAAAATATCACCTCTTCACTAATCACATACAGACTGTTTTCTTTGCTCTGGCCCCCCCCAACAATGAGGTATGATGGTTTCAACAGCCTTCGTGTAGTCTTCCATATTGTAAATGTAGAGATGACTTCAGGTTCCTGGGAGGATCCCGTGGGTTCTGTGCAGTCACTTTGCTATTTAAGTAGAAGGGACTCTGGTACCTGAGCTCTGGCACCTGGTATCTGTGGGGTTCCTGGAACCCAGCCCCTCAGCCGTGCAGTGTTTAAGCTGTCTTCATAACCTATGAGTGTGTTTGCTGGAAGAAGACACTAGGCAACCAGGAGGGTGGTGTGACCCGGGATGAGCCACTGCTGCCTGGGGAGGGCTGGATGATGGTGTAGAGCTAAGGAAGTTTTCACAGTGAGGCTGAGTGGCTGTGACATCACCAGCCTCAGCCCTGCCTGCGTGGGGCTTGCAGTCCAAGTTAGAGGCTAATAAGAAAAATGTTTTGTCGGGGCTGGGTGCCAACCCTGTGATCAGGGGGGGTCCTGCGTTCTGGCTCATCAGTGGCAGCATCTCAGGGGAAGTGACATTTGAAGTGGATAGAAAACCTTAAGTTTAAGTGCTACCTACAGGCCAGAAGGGCTAGGACTGTCTCAGGGGAAAGCACGGTGTCTTGAAGAACCACTCTACGTAGAGATCTACCCAGGGTGACAGGCAAAGGGGAGAAAATTGTTTTACTTTTGTTTGCATTGTCATTTGTGTTTGTTTGGTTGGTTGGTTTTGGTTTTGGATTTTTTTGAGACAGGGTTTCTCTGTAGCTTTGGGGCCTGTCCAGAAACTAGCTCTTGTGGACCAAGCTGGCCTTGGACTCACAGAGGTCCGCCTGCCTCTGCCTCCCAAGTGCTGGGATTAAAGGCGTGCGCCACCACTGCCAGGCAGTATTTGTTTTTTGAAACAGGGTCTCACTGTTTAGCCCTGGGTGGCCTAGAACTCTATGTAGACCAGGCTAGCCTCAAACTCATAGAAATCTGCCTGCCCCTGCCTCCTCCTGAGTGCTATAGTGGTGTGTGTGTGTGTGTGTGTGTGTGTGTGTGTGTGTGTGTGTGTGTGTGTAATTCAGAGGGCAACTTGCTGGAGTCCATTCTCCATCATGTGGGGTTCTGAGAATCAAAATCAGGTGGTCAGGTCAGGCTTGGTGGCAAGCACCTTTACCTGCTGAGCCATTTTGCTGGCCCAATAAAATATTTTAATATTTGGTAACTACCCCATGTAAATGGCTGAGGCCTGGAGTTAAAAAGTAACTCTCCACCTAAGCTTTGTTCTTGAAGTGGCCATGAAGACTAACAGTTCTCTCTCATGGATGGCACAGTCATGGACTGTAGGTGTATGTAATGTATGTAAGTGTACATAGTAGGTGTATGTAGTAGGTGTACATAGTAGGTGCACAGTATTGCCCCCTGCTGAGATTTTATAATCTACTCATGGGTAGAGATGATACGTGAATTCATTTAAGACAAAGTGTTTATGAACAGACAACCGGACGTGTTGGGAAAGCTCCGAAGCCATCGGCTGGGATTTAGTTCCTGACTTGCTGTGTGATCGTGGACAGGTCACCTAACATCTCAGAGTTTTAAGCCTGCTCTATGAAACCTGGCTAGTAACGGCGTCCCTGGGGTTGTTGTGGGAACGAAAGGAACTCTTAATGTGTCCAGGCCATCGGTCCCTACCTCCCTTCCTTCCCTTCCTCAGCAAGCCCTGGTATTCATTTACCGCCCACCCCGCCCCCAGCAACCCCGTCCCAGACCCCCATCCATCATCCTGTCCTTGGCGGAGGTTAAGTGGGTCCCTAAGCAGCGAATCCAAACTCCCCCAAAGCTTGGGCTGCACAATGCGGCCCGCTGTTAGTGAGTAGCCTGGCTGGCCCGCCGGATTGGGTTTCAGCCGGGGCAGCCGGCGCTGGCGGATGCCCAGGCCAGCGGCAGGCAGGCTGGGGACATGGTGCTGGAGCTGGCGTCACAGGGACTCCTCCACCCGGGCCTGAGAAAACACAAGCGTGCTCCAGGCAGGCAAGGGCCAGGAGCAGCGTGACAGGGAAGAGTGCAGAGTGCTGCATAAGGATTTTACATTAGCGGGGTCCCCTTTCCTTGAGCCGAAGGACCAAGCCGGCGAAGCCGGGAAAACAGCACAATGCCTGCTGGCAGGTTTCACACTAGGAAATCAGAACCTTCCAGGAGCTGGCTCAGGCTTTCTCCAGCATCGTCCCACAACAGGCCTTACCCTTGGCCAACGACCCTCCCTCCCGCTCTCAACACAAAAGAGAGGTCTCTGGAAGGCTGTGCAGGCTGACCTGGGTTCAGATCCCAGCTCTGCTTCTTTTTGGCTGTGTGACAATAGGCGGGTCTCTGGGACTCTCCAAGTTCAGTCTTCTCATTTCTGTCATGGGAGATGACAATACCAGCTTCCAGAGTGTGTGAGGGCCTGGCACTGCGGGCTCTGGTGGAGGGAATGATTCCCTGTCCCTTTTGTGAGGCCGGGTGACCTGGTGGCTTTTGGGATTGGACCCAGAAAGGCCAAAGTTTTTCTTGCCTCTTGTCGATCTTACGGGAGTCCTTCATCTCTCTGTGCCTCAGTTTCCCTGTAAGTTTGTTCTGGGATAACAGTGAGATGATACTACTGAAGTACCTGCTAGCGGTGGCCTCCTCAGGCATTTGCTGTCTTCCCTGTGGATTCCATATGGCCCAGTTCTTGGCATGTTACTCAATGAAAGCCAGGCTAGTATTACTAGCACTCATGAAGCTGAAGCCAGAGGATCATAAGTTTGGAGATAACCCAGATATTTATCAAGTTCAAGGCCAACCTGGGCTCCATAGCATAACCCTGTTTCAAAAAGAAGGTTAGAAAACAAACCAATAGAATTTGTACTCAAAATACCCTCAGTTCCTCAAAGCCATGGTGTGAGGGACATAGAGCAAGGCTTTATTCAGCCCCATTTTATAGATGAGAAAAATCAAGGCTCAGAGAAGAGACCAGCTCGTTATTGGCCTTGAATTTGCTTCCTGGCTCTTGACATCCTTTTGGAATTCTTCAGTTGGGCCGTGGAAAGAGTTTTCTGGCTCCCAACCACTCATGGCTATGCCTGGCTTCTCACTGGGTGGTACAATGCCTTCCAGGCCTAGTTTCAAGTCACCTCAGCCCCACCAACGGAGGCAGATACAGCAGGAGCTATGGGCAGGGTATAGGGCAGTACGTGCCACATGGCGACCCTGGCTGTGAGGAGCTGGAGCAAAGGCCCCTGGGTACCGCTACCAGGGGACCACTCATCTTCAACCCCAAGCCTTGCCACAGCTGGATTCCAGCTCTGGTTTCATTTCTTACACCAGGGTTGCTCTATTACCTAGTAGATCTTAGCACAGACCACATTACTACCCTCTCCAGGCATCCTCCATGGCTCCCTGATACCTATGAATAAAATCCAAACTCCTCAGACCTGCGTTCAAGGTCCTCTCCATTCTAGCCTCTGCATACATGGCTCTACTGCGGCGATGCGTAGCCCCGAGCCCACTACAGGCTGGCCATCTATTTTACCGGTGTCCCGAATGCCCCAGTGCTGTCCCACCTGTGTCTTCATTCTGCTGAGCCCTCTCCACCCCTTACAGTCGCTTCTTCCTCTGAGATGCCGTTCCTGATTCCAATTTCGTATCCAGAGCTGATTTTCCCACGTGTGACCCAGTTTTCCAGCCTGGATCAGCCACGTCCGCTGCTTCTCCCTGCCGTGAGTTCATCTGCCGGGCATGAGTCTGGGTGCTCCTTGAGGCAGGGACCCGTGGGTCGGTTTCTGCATCGAAGTCCTTGGCACAGGCTGCAGGAATCAGTGTTCGCTGTGACTCTGCTCCTACCCTAGCCAGAGGGGGAGCAGCCAAGGACAGCTGCCAGGAAGGAGGAGAATGAGCCAAGCCAACAGAGCAGGAAGGGCCATGCATTCCAGGGAGAACATTCTGGAAAAGTCAAGTCATCAAGTCTCAGAGAAGCATAGTGTCTTCTGCAAACGGGATAACTGGGCCCTTGCGAGTGGAAAAGATGGCCTGTGGGGTAACTAACTAACCGGAGTGGCAGGGGCATGGGTGTGTTTATTGCTGGGTGAGCTAGGACTCTATCCGGTAGTCGTGGGACACTGTGGGGTGTTAGGTGATGGGATGTAGACTTTAGATTTGTCACCTCTCTGCCCTGCACAGACTCAGTGTATCCACCAGTGCCAGGCTCTCACTGCTGGGCTTATAGTGAACAGGCAGATGTCGACCTCAAGATGAGGGCTCCAAGGGGGCTGAGGTTGTGGTTCAACTGGGAGGGTGCTTGCCTAGAATGCACCAAGCCCTGGTTTCAGTTCTTAGCACCATATAAAGCTAGGCATGATGGCACTTGTCTGCAGTCCCAGGGCTTGGGAGGTGGAGACAGAGGATCGGAGCGCAGGGCTACAGAGTGAGTTTAAGGCCAGCCAGGGTTTGGTGAGACTTGGTCTCAAAAACAGCGAGGACTTCAGGAGACATCACATCACTAACATTACAATGAGCCATTGTATAGATGTGAAAAATGAGGTCCAGAGAGGAGAGACTACTTCCCTGCAGTCACGTTAGAACGTCCTGGAGCCAAGGATCTACCTGGGCCGTCTGTGCCTCCTACCTCCTGCCCACTCAGAGAGAGAGAATGCATATATCTATCTCTCCTCCCCCTCTCCCCGTCCCTCTCTCCCTCTCTTTCCCTCTTTCCCTCTCCCCCTCCTTCTCTCTCCCTCTCTCTCTCCCTCTCTCTCTCTCTCCCTCTCTCCCTCTCCCTCCCCCCCAACACCACCCAAGCATTAGTGATTTTTCTTCTTCTTCTGTGTTGTCTCATTTTTGTGGCTACAATCCTGGCATCTTAGAAATAACACAGATGTGGAGATGAACCGAAGTGTACCCACATCCTAGTGTGCTTATTTTCCCGTCTCTGACATCAGCTTCCTCATCTGTAAAGTAGGCTCCCGGGGCATGGCCCCTGTAAGTTGTCAGGAGCCTGCATTGGCACTAAAAGACTCGACCAGCCTTTAAATACACCGTCAGTACCTAATGAACACTCCCTCCTGATGTCCTTAGGACGTATACACGCTAGTGCAGATGAACAGCGTACGTGACCCTAGAGAGTTCCAGACCAGCATGGGCTTGGGCAGTGCTGACGAGGTGGGTTGAGGAGCAGGGGGCACACATCTACCCCAGCCTGTGAGCGGGGGGCCCCGTGCAGCCACCTCCCATCGGCCTGATGCTAACGACTTCAGTGTGTCTCCCCTTTTAGCTCAAATATTTCTGAAATGCATACTGCTCATTCACACGTAGCCGGAGGGGCCGGCGGGCCTCCCCAGCCTGTGCAATCAGGGCCCCCTGATTGCTTTCTTCTGTGCAGTCTCCAGGAAGCAGAGGGGGTGCGGTACAGCAGAGCCGGGGCCAAAGCCACTCCCGCGGCCCAAACCTTGTTTTCTCCAGAGGAAACGCACTCTGGTTCCAGTTTTTGCCTGATGGCTGAGCATTTGTGTGGCCTCGCTTTCCTCAGCACTCCGTTGGGGTCTTTGTTGTTGTCCTTTTGTTTCTGATGGTGCTTCACCCAAGGCCTGGTAACTGGTCTTCCTGGTTACCAGGCGATGTGGGGGCAGAAGGACAGCTGTGTCAAACAGGAGCTGAGCAGGTGACATTGGCGAGGCTGCTGAGGATGTCGGCTGCTGGTCATGGTCCAGGGCAGGGGCTTGGCAAGCTGCTGCCCTTTAACAGGCAGCCCGGCTCCAACCCAGGCCCAGCTCTCAGAGATCCTCTCCCACCAGTGTCCCCCAGCAGGCTCCGTCTCCGCCGGCTCCCACCAGCCAAGTTCTTCCTCGCCTCCTTGCCTCTGCCTCTGGTGTCCCTCCACCTGGCCCACTATCACAGTTTTTGTTAACCTGACACAAACCTAGTCATACTCAGGAAGAGAGAGTCTTAGTTGAGGAATTGCCCCCATCAATTGGATTGTAGGCATGTCGGTGGGGGCATTTTCTTGACTGCTGATTGAAATGGGAGGGCCCAGCCCACTGTGGGCGGTGCCATCCTGGCCAAGCCAGTTAGTAGCATTCCTCCATAGGCATACTTAGTTCCTGTCTCCAGGTTCCTGTCTTGAGTTCCTACTTGGTTTCTCTTGATGATGAACTGTAACCTGTAAGCCAAATATAACCTTTCTTCCACAAGTGTAGGTGGAGTTTTTTGTCATGGCTCCACAAATAACCACACAGAGACTTATTATTAATTATAAATGCTCAGCCGGTAGCTTAGGCTTATTACTAACTAGCTCTTACATTTTAAATTAACCCATATTTCTTATCTGCGCTCTACCACGTGGCAGTACCTTTGGTTCAGCACGGTGTGTTAATCTCCTGCTTCCTATGTGACTGGCTGGCGACTCTGCCCTCCTTCCCTGAGCTCTCATTTTGTCTGCAAGTCCCGCCTAACCTCTACCTGCCTAGCTATCAGCCAGTCAGCTCTTTGACTGAACCAATCAGAAGGCACCTTGGCAAAGACACATTTTCACAGTGTACAAAAAGATTATTCCATAACACACAAGGTTAGTTTTGGTCAGTTTTTACTGTAGCAACAGAAAACAAACTATGACACCCACCCAGAATTGGCTGGCCCCCTCCTAACTGGCTTCCAAGCCTCCTTCACGTTTCTCTTCCTCCAGGAAGATGGCCCCACAACTTGGCACTTCCGCCCCCATCCTCCCAAACTCACCTCCCACAACTCACAGCACACACCTCACATATTCTGAGCGGTGGTCCTTGCCATATCCACGTGGCAATTAATTATCTGTGTGCAGAGGCAGCCGTCGTCACCGTACGCAAGAGGGCGAGGGAGACCGAGGGAACCCAGTGACCCCCAGAGTGTGTAGTGAGGTGGTGTTAAGTGACCCACAGGCGGACATTGGCGATTGTAGTCCTCATATTTAGTTTCCTCCTCCTAACGTCAGAGATACTGATTTTTCCATTTATAATGAGGTATTTTTTTCCTCTTTAAAATGCACTTAAGAAAAAAATGTCAATTGGAAAGAAAAAAAGTAAATGAATCATCTCAGTCCGCGCTCAGGTTGGAGGTAGGAAGGCCAAAGTCCTGTCTACATGACAGGTTCCAACTTGCAAGGCTGATAGTGCAGACTCCAGCAAGTGGGATGAGGGGATGTCCCACGCGCCAAGTCCGTCCTGGGTCCCAGGGACGTGGCACCCACCCTTCAGGGATGGACAGGCTAATGAGAGGGGTGACAAACAAGGCAAGGACTCTGGTGAGCCCTGGGTCCTCTCAACACCTTGAGCTGCAGCGCTGTTGGGTGAGGGTTCATTAGGGCTTTCTAGGGCTTTCCTTGGAGGTGACCTGACTTGGGAATATCGCTGGGGCAGGTGAAGGCCACGCAGAGGGGAGAGGCTCAGACGAAACAGTGCATGTGAGGAGGTGTGGGTCAGACTGTGCCACACAGCCCATGCTCCTCCAGGGCAACAGGACAGATGGGCAGCCTGGCTGGTTCCTAAGTCCTTGCCGGCCTCGGTCTTCCTCTTTGTGCAATGGTAATATGCCGAGCCCCTCTTGGCACTGTGCAGATGTGAGCGAGTTCTTGGCTATTTTGTTTTCAGTGGTTTTCTCATTGTATTTGTTGTCTTCTGTGTGAGAGTGTGTGTGTGTGCTGTGACCCACATGTGGAGGTCACGGGACAACTGGGAACTGGTTATCTCCTTCTACTGTATATGTCCCAGGGATTGAATTCAGGGTGTCAGGTTTGGTGGCAAAAACCCTTACCGCTGCATTATCTCCCTGGCCTGCTGTTGTTTTGGATGAAACAGGGTCTCCCGTGTCTCAGGCTAGCCTGGAACTCGTTATATAGGTGAGGGGTGGCCTTGAACTCCCATTCTTCCTCCCAAATGCCGAGATTAAGGCCTGCCTGGCTTCTGGGTCTTAATGGGGTCTCAGTGAACTTTAGTTTGCTCTCCCTTGGCAGACTTCCGGATTAGAGAGCTGTGTAGGGTACCATGAGAGGAAGTGCTGGTGAAAGAATTTAGAGTTGTTTTCCTGAGCCCACCCGGTTGCCTGAGGCAAGAACTATGATTTCCAGATTTTCAGGGCATGGAGCCTGGCTTATCTGACAGGTTTAGAACAAAGAAGCTGGGGTGCTCCAGGAAAGCAGCCTCAGATGGAACAGGAAGGGGTCCTTGGAGGCTGTGGCCATCCAGTGAGGTCTGATGCTCGTGAGATGTTTGTCGTCTCTTGTCATCTCTCTGAGCCAGAGAGCTGGGCAGACTGCTCTGGAGGCCTTTGAACCCCCCTGTGTTTTATCTAAGAGGTCAGCTCATGAGTGGTGAGTGTGGATGGCACTGGGTGGGCCTGGGAGTCCGTGCTACACCGAAGGCAATGGTCAGCGCTTATGCCTTGAGGACCTACAGTGTATGGGCCATGGCTGACTTGTTCCCCTCGTGGTTACCCCCTGTCCATACCCAGAAGAAATTCAGGTGAGGGAAATGGAGCTTTGAAAGACTCAAGTTTAGCAAGGTTTGGTTCCACATGCCAATAATCCCAGCTCCTCGGGAACCTAAGGCAAGAGGATTTCAAGTTCAAGGCCAGCCTGGGAAACTATCACAAAACCTTTGAAAATACAAAAAAGGCTAAGAATATAACTTAGTGGTAGAGTGCTTGCCTAGCATGTGCAAAGCCCTGGGGTTTAATGTGAGAGAGAGAGAGAGAGAGAGAGAGAGAGAGACAGAGAGAGAGAGAGAGAGAGAGAGAGACAGAAAGAGAAAGAAAGAGAGAGAGAGACAGAGAGAGAGAGACAGAGAGAACAAAATTGTAAGGCTAGCCAGCATAAGAGAGAACCTATGTTAAAATTGAGGTCTCAGCCAAGCACGGTGGCATACACTTGTCAGAGGCAGGAGGCAGAGTCAGAGGCAGGAGGATTGCAAATTCTAAGCCAACCTGGATAATATAGTGAGTTCTTCTTTTTTTTTTAGATATTACATTTAAACTTTTTTATTTAGTGTGCATGTGATATACATAAACACATGCCACAGTATATATATGGGAGTCAGAAGGCAACTCACGGGAGTCAGTTTTCTCTTTCTGTTGTGTGGGCCCTGAGGCTCAAACTCAGGTCATCAATCAGGCTTGGTGGCAACTATTTTTCTCAATGGAGTCTTCTTGCTGGTCCTGAACTGAGTGCTAATTCAGTTGGGGTGAAATCCTCTCTCTCTCTCTCTCTCTCTCTCTCTCTCTCTCTCTCTCTCTCTCACACACACACACACACACACACACACACACACACACACACAGTCATAGTCCCTTTGCTGCTCACTTCCCTTTGCACAGGCAAAGGGTAGAAAGAGATACTAGAATTAAAAAAACCAAGGTGGGTTTGGGGGAGAACGGCCATATGTCCCCTCATGTCAGAGCCCAGGGGGCCACAGTTTCTAGAAAGCTGGTTTAAGGCAAAGCCAGGTGAAGGAAGAGCAGGTCAGGGCTCCACTTGGACCCTACCTGCACCTTTTACTCCCTTCTGGTTCTTTCCTGGGGTGCAGCCACCCTCCTGTTTGTTTTTCTAGCAGGTTCCCACCCTACTTGGCCAGTGGTGGAAGAACAGGGTCCAGGACTTCTGGGGAGTCATATTTAAGCCCCAACTTTTACAGTGTGCTTCGTGGAGGGTCATTCGTACCCTCCCGGGTCTGAGCTTACATCGTCACTTCCCAGCTCCTCCTCCTCTAAGCTGTAGAATCTTCTAGTACTTTTTCCTTGGGGTCAGCCCAGGAATCTAGCCAAGGGGTGGGGCCACCTGCTTGGCGGGCTGGCCTCCCATTCGACCCCACTCTGTCCCAGGAGAGGCTCCCTTCTCCCTGCCCCCAGCAGCTGCTTACAGGGTCCAGGCTGAGAGCCCAGCTTGGCGCGTCTCTGGCTGAGTCCGATGAGAGAAAACAGGTTAAAAGTTCAGCCCTTGTTCTCTCCAGGAAGAAGAATCTGTAGCATTCGAGTGTGAAAAGGAACCTTCTTTCAGCTCCAGAGCTGCACAATGGAACTTCCCCCCAATTTGCCATCAAAAGGATGCCCTTGGCACTGGCTCCCACTGTCCCTGGCACCCTCCCCCCAATTACCCCCTCTCAAGTGCAAAAGGACACAGTGACCACAAACTCGAGCCCCGGGCGGTCATGAGGCTCTCTTCTGCAGCCTCTCTTGTCAGCTCAGAGGTCTGGCTGGGGTCACCTCCACCCAGACACTCCTCCCTTTCCCACCCTCCTTAGCCACCGCCCTGTCATAGTTCACACCCTCATCCCCTCCCATTTGGACCCTCCCCGGCCCGGCGCATCGCATCTCGCATAGACCAAGTGCCTAGAATGTCAGCGGTTAAGAGGCAAGACGGCTGTGTGTCCCAGTCCCTCACCAACTCTTGTACAGTCCTCTCCCACTGGTCCAGATGCCCTCTCTCTACAGTGGGGCTACTAGGCCAGATCAGGCAAGCACCTCAGATGGTCTGTTTTTCCCTTTCCTGGAACTTTGCAGAGGAAATGATTAGTGGCCACAGAGTATAGAGATTGATTAGTGATGCCTGCACTGGATACAGAGATGTGGGTACTGAATAATGATGCCTGTTCTGGGCACAGAATTGGAGTGTGGTCGTATGTCTCCTGTCGTAGGTGGTATGTAGTAGTATGTCTCCTGTCCTGGGTGGTATGTAGTAGTATGTCTCCTGTCATAGATGGTGTGGAGCCGTGAGTTAGAGCTCTCTGCCTATTCCCTCACAGTCATTTGACTCATCCTCCTCTCTATCTCTAGTCTATAAAGTGCTCTGTTGTAGGGTTTTTTAAAATAAATAATTACTTATTGTTAGTATGTGTATATACACATATGTGCATGACGGGGCTAACCTATGCCTCTACATGCATGTACATGTTGGAGGACAATTTTATGGAGCTGGCTGTCTGCTTCCACCTTCATGTGGGTTCTAGGGCTTGAACCCAGGTCGTTCAACAAGCACCTTTATCTACTGAGCCATCTCACTGGCCTCCCTGCGGTTGAGTCATTTTTTCTCTCTTGTGGTACCTAGGCCTGTTGACAGAGGTTTCTGTCCCACCCAGTCCTGCAGCCATTCAGTCCCAAAGAAACACACAGAGGCCCCCATTAATTATAAACTGGTTGGCCTCTTAGCTCAGGCTTTTTATTAATTCTTATAACTTATATTAGCCCATAATCCTTGTCTCTGTCAGCCACATGGCTTGGTACGTTTTATCAGTGGGGCATTCTCAGCTTTCATTCTCTACATCTGGGTGACAACTGTAGACGGAGCCTTTCTTCTTCCCCAGAATTCTTCTATTCTGGTCACCCTGCCTATACTTCCTGCTGGACTACTGGCCAATCAGCATTTTATTAAACCAGTACGAGTGACAAATCTTTACAGGGTACAAGACCATGGTCCCACAGTATAGGCCAGTGCCTGGTATATAACGGACATTAAGATGGATTTGTTGAATGAGTGTTTGAAAGCATCTGTGTAGATCCATTCCATGTGTTATAATTCAGCTCAGTCTTGACAGCCCTTGGTAGGAAAGGACTAGAAGGGAAGGATACTGACTCCGACCTGGGATTAACGGGATCTCCAGGGCCCATGGATCTCTTTCACTTTAAGCTGGGTGGTTTTTTTTTTTTCCCCACCAGCTACTGGTTCTGATACTGGTTTGCGTCTCTGGAACCCCATAGAGCAAGTGGCAAGCACACTCTGAGGTCTGTCCTTAACTCTCCTCTTCAGAGTCTCATCCTGGGGTGGAGCTGGCTAAACACTGGAGGAGGGACTCCGGGATGAGACAGAGGGTGCCAACATGGCCTATGTCCTGAGGCCAGTCAGGCAAATGATGGATCTCCAGAGGTTGAAGAGAGACCCCCCGCCAAGGCTGTCATTTCAGTGTCTGAACCTTTGAGACAAACTGGAAAGCAAATAGATGGTTGAATTTTGATGTAAAAATTTGAGGGATTGGTGGTGGATCCTCTGAAACGTTGAAGAGAGAACGCTAGATTAAGATCCTCCACCAGGCTACGTGGTGGTGGCTCATACTTTTAATCTCAGAACTTGGGAAGCAGAGGCAGGCAGATCTCTGGGTTCGAGGCCAGCCTGGTTTACAAGGCAAGTTCCAGGATAGCCAAGGCTACATAGAAAAAAACCTAACTAGAACCGGAAGGAAGGAAGGAAGGAAGGAAGGAAGGAAGGAAGGAAGGAAGGAAAGAAGGGAGAATAAAAGAAAGAAAAAGACCCTCTACCAGGAAAGATGGAGCAAGATAGTTACTGAGTTGGTGAGATGTGGTTAGCTGGGAATGGGGATGACCGTAGAGAGAGGAATACAGCAGAAAAATGGGCTCTAACGATTGGCTAGGCGTTTGGAGTAAGGGGTAATGTGGAACAGGGAGGCTGGGTTTACAGGACAAGTGGCTGTAAGGAAGAACCTTAAAGGGTAGGGTCCCAGGGTCTGCAGAGTAATTGACAGCACTGGGAGGTGGGGCGGGTGGTGACTCTTTGCTCTTCCCACAGAAACACTGATGGATTCTACCACGGCGACGGCTGAGCTGGGCTGGATGGTGCATCCCCCATCAGGGGTGAGTTCTGGTCCCTCAAACCCTGCTTGGCTGGCTCCCAGCATGCCCCAGAGTCTACCGATGCCTCGCACATCCCCTCATATCCCAGCCCCTCTCCTCTCACATCTCACCCACCCCATCCCACCCACCCTTGGTCGAGTACCCGTTCCCATGACAACATGTGGACACTTTGGCCTTCATCCTGTAGAATTCCCCAGGGGAGGCTGAGAAGTAGGTCCTCGCATGGCGCCCATTTCAGAAGAAGGAAGTATACCGCGTAAGATTTTGTTCTGGGTTAGAGACCACACCTTTTACGTGTCATCTCCAGTACAGAAGCTCAGAGATGCAGCCACCTGCTGGGGCCTGACAACTTCACATGAAGGGGTTCATGGTGGTTTAATTGTGGTTTGGTTTCTGGTGCTTAGGAATCAGACCCAGGGCCTTATAATTATATTCTACCACTGAGCTGCACCTCAACTGGGGCTCAGGTTTGTATCAGGGACCCAGTCCTCGCCACTCCAACTCTGGATCTCCATAACACAAGGATCCCCCGAGTGAACATCCCTGGGTTCTCTTATGTTTGTTTTGAGAAAGGGTCTCATGTAGCACAGGCTGCAAACTTAGCTGTGTAACGAGGGGTGACATTGAACTTCTGCTCCTCCTGCCTCTTCCTCCTGGATGTTGTGAAAACAGGTGTGCACCACCACGGTCGGTTCTGTTCCGTGCTAGAAGTGAAACCCAGGGTCCTGGGCCTGCTGGACAAGCACCCTAGCAGCTGATCTACATCCCCATCCCTTCCCTGAGTTCTTATCACATCCCTCGGGTAGGGTCCGAGCCCATGTCTGCTCCGAGTACCCTGAGAGGAAGATGAGGCTAGATAGGCCTTCTCCCACTAGCGTTGTCCCAGTTCCACCTGTCAGCGTCTCTCCCTACGCCGTCCCAATTCCACCTGTCAGCTGAGTCCGTGGGTAGCCCTTTGCCTGTCTAACTTTGCTTTCTTTACCTGTGAAGCAGTGGCCTTCACCACTGTTACCAAAGGCTTCCCCCAGAGCATAACACAGAGGCTGGCATGGGCTGGCCCCCGAGAGAGAGCAGCGGTAATCATCATCATCATCACCATCATCACCATCAATTTTACCGTTCGCCCTCCCATGGTCTCTGGGGAGGCCCTGGACCCTACAGCCCATCCCCCACTTCCCACTCTAGTCTTCCAAGGGGACTCAGCTGCAGCCCTAGGGATCCATACCCGCCCCCCTCAGGCCTCGCTCTCAATAGGCAGGGCCCCAGGGTCAGGCTTCTTTCTGTGGCTCTTTCTTGTCACCAATTTTCCATCTGCGAAGACTGCTGGGCCCACGGCCCCACCCTGCCAGTAATGAGGCCAGGCTGGGCTGCAGGGCCCCCGGACGCAATTATTTGGGGTGTTTGGGCTGCAGGGCCTCCGCATGTTAATTAGAGAGAGGGGAGAAAGGCAGAGTGCTCTAATTAAGTGCTCTAATTAAGTTCTGAGGAAGAGCAGCGGTTGTAACAAGGGGCTGACTTTGTCACATGGTGCCACCAAAGGAAAAAAAAAATTAAATGCGATGTAGGGAGATTCAGAGTCGCCATTGAGGTAGAGGCTGGGCCAGCAAGCCCTGGTTCTGGCTTCCCCTGTGCATGTACCTTTCACAGCATCTCGCTCCCTCCAAGTTCTGCACAGGATGGTTCAAGGATTACTGACATCTCCATGGTCATCTGCCATCCCCATGGTCCCATTTGACAAATGGGAAAATCAAGGCCCAAGGAGGGGAGAAGGATTGCCCAGGCGCATGCAGAATGTTAACAGTGCTTAGTCCGAGGCAACGTGGGAACAGGACCAAGACTCTGTGACTTGAGTCAGGTGGCCTCACCTGTTTGGTCTCACCCCCCCCCCCTTCTGCAAAATGGAGCTCACATGCTAAGTGTGAGAATCATGCCAAAGAATGAGACACTGTGCCGGCATTAGCTTCAGGCCGGGCCTAAGTGGGAGGACCAGCCCTACCCCAGGGAGCACAGAGGAAGAGAAGGAAGTGGCCTTAGCACTCCAATCCTTTGGGGAGACCAGACCTAGAAGGCTGAGTGTTCCTTGTCCCCAGGGCGTGTCAGTAAATGCAAACACAGGAGGCTGTGGACAGGTGCTGGAACAGGCCCGGATGTTTGAGGGTGTGTGAGAACTGGGACTGTACAGTGGCAGAGTATTTGTGGGGTGTGTGCAAGTCCCTCCTTCTATCCTCAGCACCACGGCGGGGCGGGGGGGAGAATGAACAAAGGGCATTTGAAAGAGTCATAGAATTGGACATGGAGAGGCCCAGCCATGGAGATGATCTTTGCCTGAGTCTGCAGAAATGACTGGCTCCCATACTCTTCTATCTGCTCACAGGCAATCCGGCCCACCCAGCATGGAGACTTAGAGGGTCTTGCTAGTTAGTAATGGCTCAGGAAGGGACTCAGGAAGGTTTCTGAGCTCCTTCTCCAGACAGGGAAGGAGGTTAGCTCCTTCCAGGTACCAGCAGGCACCAATTCCCAGAGAAGAGCTCAGGCAGTGCAAGCCTCTGAGGGAAGCTGCTGTTGGCTTCCCCGTGACCCTCGACCAGTAAGGGTATAGGCCATCTTCCTCCATAGACTGGGAGTCTCCAGACGGCAAAGATAGTATCTCCCTCACTGACAGGGAACTCTTGAGGGTGGCAGAGGCTCTGTCTCCTCTCCTCCACCAAGCAAGTAGTAGTCATGTGTGCCCATCCCCCATCTTCCCAGTGGCCTGTCCCTGTGCCCCCACCCGCCACCCCCATGCATGAAGCTGTCTCCTTGCACCAGAAAGCACTCCTTCCTTGTGGGCCCCTTCCAAGTCCCTGCCTGCTAGCAACAGGTCAGAGCCACATATCCCATGAGGACTAGGGGATAAATACCAAGAGAGGGTATGGTACCTCTCACCATCAGATTGGTGTGGCACTCTTAGGCTGGGGAATTCTCTGAAGTTGAGGCTGTGTCTCCCCTCATCAGATGGAAACGTCTCTCCATCATCAGACTGGAGGGGTCCCCAAAGCAGAGTCCATATTCGTCCCTTCCCCCCCACTTCAGATGGGGTCTTTGCTGTGGCCAAGTGCCACTTTCCCCGTCTGACTGGTGTTTCGCCCGCAGTGGGAAGAGGTGAGTGGCTACGATGAGAACATGAACACTATCCGCACATACCAGGTGTGCAATGTCTTTGAGTCAAGCCAGAACAACTGGCTGCGGACCAAATTCATCCGGCGCCGTGGCGCCCACCGCATCCACGTGGAGATGAAGTTCTCAGTACGTGACTGCAGCAGCATTCCCAGCGTGCCCGGCTCCTGCAAGGAGACCTTAAACCTCTACTACTATGAGGCTGACTTTGACTTAGCCACCAAGACCTTCCCCAACTGGATGGAGAACCCATGGGTGAAGGTAGACACCATTGCGGCCGACGAAAGTTTCTCCCAGGTGGATCTGGGTGGCCGCGTCATGAAAATCAACACCGAGGTGCGAAGCTTTGGTCCCGTTTCCCGCAACGGTTTCTACCTGGCCTTCCAGGACTACGGGGGCTGTATGTCCCTCATTGCTGTGCGTGTATTCTACCGAAAGTGTCCCAGAATCATCCAGAATGGTGCCATCTTCCAGGAGACATTGTCGGGGGCCGAGAGCACCTCCCTGGTGGCTGCTCGGGGCAGCTGCATCCCCAATGCGGAGGAAGTGGACGTGCCCATCAAACTCTACTGTAACGGGGACGGTGAATGGCTGGTGCCCATCGGCCGCTGCACGTGCAAGGCAGGCTTCGAAGCTGTGGAGAACGGCACCGTCTGCAGAGGTAAGGGGCAATGGGGCAGGGCCCTGCAGAGGTATGGTGATTTGGCTCTGACTAGCAAGGGAGGAGGTCTGGGGTAACCCCAAGGCTTTCCGTGGCTGGCTTTCCAAGCTCCCTTAGCTAGCACTTCCTGGACAATGGGTTGTGTTCATGGAACAGTTATACGCATACAGACGCCCTGGGGAGTAAGAGAATGCAGGGGCCTTGTTTTAATTATAGCGTGATTACTTCGGATGGTGGTTGGTGCTTTTTCCTTGTTCATTTGTGGAAGTGATGGGGCTTTATGTTTAAAAAAAGGAGTAAGACATGATAAATGACTGTTAGATCTTAGCATCCACAGAGCTTGTTCTGGGTCTCTACAGGCCAGACGAGACAATAATGCTTATTTCTCCTCCATGCTACCAGTTTGAGATTCCTTCCCCTGGGAACTGAGCCATAGAGGAGCCCCTGTTTGGAATATTGCTGTCATCACAGCAGATGGAAAGGGAGATTGTGGTGGGCTAAAAACAGGTCACCATGCGGCTACCTGGAACAGTCCACACCTTACAGCTCTGCTCATTCCAGTGGCCAAAATACATTCACGGTCACTTGCAGTTCAGAGATGAGGCAAGTGCTGGCCAACCAGGCCTCACTGTGGACTGTTTTTAACCATGTGTCAGACATGCATAGGACTCACAACTCACGTGAAATAGTCAAGGGACAAAGTACTGTTTTCTGAGAAGGAAACTGAGGCTCAGGAAGGTCGCACAGTTATCAGGAGACAGGAGAGTCTCACTCAGGGGATGTGGCTCCAGAGCCCATCCTTGGAACCACTGGGAGTGGTTGTTTCACTTAGGGGGGGCATCATCTTGAACAAGTGTGCGTAGGACAAAGAATCATGAAGGTGGTTTTAAGCATAAGAACTTTGCAGGAGGGACCTCAGATTGGCAAGAAGGCTACTAAACCTGCTTCCAGATGCAGCCCCGCCCCCCCATTAACCCAGTGACCTTGGCCAAGTGCAAAGACATCTTTCATAGGGTGTGGAGAGTCAAGAACTAAGCCTGTAAAATGCTTAGCATTGATGCTGACGCGGGTAGTGCATGGCAGTCCACTAAACGCGACAGTGACGAAAAGTTAGCTGGGCTGCGCTCAGTGGTTGTTACACAAGGGACTGGAGCCTACGGTGTCATTTCCTTTTGTATTTCCCGTCGGAATATGGGGTTGGGTGGGGGTGCTGGGATGTCCCAAATGCCAGGCTGAGAGAGGCTATGCAAGACTGGAGAATGTTTCCCTGGGAATGGAAATAGAATCCTCTGATAAAATCCACTCTTCCTAAGCATCTCCCTCCAGCCTCTTGACACTAGTAGGCAGTGCCCCTACCCTGATTTTTTTCAAGATAGGGTTTCTCTGTGTAGCCCTCGTTGTCCTCTTGGAACTCACTCTGTAGACCAGGCTGGCCTCAAACTCAGAGATCCACCTGCCTCTGCCTCCTGAGTGCTGGAATTAAAGGTGTGTGCCACCACGACTAGTTAGCCAGTGTTCTCTTTCTCCTGGAGGGGTGGTTTCCTCAGGAAGCAGCCACAGCAGTTTCAGAGAGGGTTACTCCGTGCGCTGGAGTGTCACAGTGCTAGGGGACAAAGGCTGCAGCCAGCGTGTGCTTCCCCAAGACAGGTCAAAGGCTACCTGGAAGCTTCCTCTTCCCAGGAAAAGAAATGGAGAAATTAGGGGCAAAGACTAGTTTTTTTATGTGGAAGGCAACACATTCTGTTGTAGTTGTTTTTCTTTATGCATATGGGTGTTTTGCCTGCCCATCTGTGTGCTGTATGTATGCCTAGTTCCCACAGAGGCCAGAAGGGGGCATCAGATCCCCTAGAATTAGAGTTGCAGTCGTGAACAGCCGTGTGGGTGCTAGGAACTGAAACTAGGTCCTCCGCTAAAAGCACCCGGTGCTCTTGACCACTGAGTCATCTCTCTAGCCCCCTGTTGTATTATTTTTTATTTTGTTTGTATTTGTTTATTTTTAAGGCACTAAAGTAGAGCCAGGATCTCAGGTATGCTAGGCAAGCCCTCTGCCACTGAGCTACATCGCTAAGCCCACAGGTTCAGTTTCACATCCTTGGGAAGATGAGAGCAGAGATGGGGCAGGGACCAATAGCTCACAATGGTTGTTTATTCATTCATCAATCTCTCCCAGAGCCTGTGTTGTATCAGACCTTATGCTGAGCCTCATGTGATACCAGAGGGAATGCAGCTTCAGCCCCACCCTCTTGGGTCTCCCAGTTCTAAGAGGGAATAGATCTGTTGTGAACTAAGGCTGGAGGCAGAGGCCCGGCACTTGGTTTCCTCGGAACTGCTTATACTGCAGCACAGCTGGGCACAGGAGGGTGCTGGAAATAGCAGGAGATATCAGAGGCAGTGATAGCTGAGCCTCTGGGTATCTCTCTGGGTATCTGGGAAGAGAAATGTGTTTGTTTGGGGACTTAGAACTTCCAAAGGATGAATCTGCATGGATTAAAAGGCCTAAGGGCTTGAGTCAGCTAGACCCATATTGCAGGACTGACTGGTCTAGCTGGGACTGAGGGTCCAGGGCAGCTGGACCCATATTGCAGGACTGAGTGGTCTAGCTGGGACTGAGGGTCCAGGGGATATGGGAGAAACTGACATCTGAAAGTGCTCAGCCGAGGAGATACCTTCATTTATCTACTGATGCTTAGCAGAACCTCCCAGAACTTAGCAGGTTACAACTAGTGGTGATCAGAGGCACAGAAGTGGTCCAGCTTGCCTCTGGCTGCTGCCAGCTAGGGCTTCAGTGGCATCCTGAGCTGCCCAGGGAGGGGTCTTCTTCCTTGATCCCTCCTGAGATTGTTACCCGGCCTCTCAACATGCACCTGGGATCATCCAGAGAGAGGACCCAAGACAAAGCTAATGTCGTGTGTGTGCGTGTGTGTGTGTGTGTGTGTGTGTGTGTGTGTATACACTGATTCAAATGTGTGTGCATGAGCGCTCAGGTCAGAGGACAACTTCATGTATTATCCTCAGAAACATCCGCTTCCTTTAAGACAGAACCTCCCACTGGCCAATTAGGTTAGGCTGGCCAGCCAGTGAGCCCCAGGGATTCTTCTGTCTCCACCTCCCTGCACTAGAATGACAAGCTTGCACCACCAAGCCCAGAATTTTTACATAGGTTCTGATCTTCATGCTTCCAAGGCAAACACTTTACCAAATGAGCCATGCACCTGCCCCCGCCCAAGGCCAGCATCTTTATTACTCAGTCTTAGAAGTAACATCCCATCATCTCTGCCACATTCATTCAGTGTGAGTCCTTGGAATCAGCCTATGGTCCAGAGGGTGGCTCACAGAGACCCAGGTTTCAAAAGCCCGGAACGGTCCTCATATTAGAGCAAGTGGCCAACTGGGCATGGTGGCCCATGACTTGAATCCCAGCACTAAGGAGGCAGAGACAGGCAGATCTCTGTAAGTTCATGGCCAGCTTGGTCTACATAGTGATGTCCAGGACACCCAGGACTGTGTAGAGGTCTCAAAATTAAAATACAGCATGAGACCAAAGGCAGGTTCCTGGGTTCAAGGTCAGGGTCATAGCTTTCTTTTCAAGGCAGTGAAACTGCAGATGAGGGCGGGCATGCCCAGCCCTGGCTGCCTTCTGCTTGGAACCAGCAGGACACCCCAGACCCAGCCCTGGCTTGGCACAGCCTACCCTGGCCACTGCACAAACACAGGGAACAACTGGGGCATAGCTAACAATCACAGGAACCTAACTGCTGTGTAGCCTGGGAAAGGCACCCAAATGCGGTGGTGCGGTAGGATGGGCGCCATGGTTCACATTGGGGGTGATGAGCCAGTGTTCTCTCATCCTTTTTAAGGGTTGTTGGCTTTTCTTGTGGACCAGAAACAGCTGGCAAACAGTTGAAAACACGGGTGTCTAGATATGGCTCCCCTCCCTCCCCAGGCCTGGTCACGTGTCTCTGAGGCGAGCAGCCTTGATGATTCTGTCCTAAGACTGTTAGCTCAGGCAGGCAGGGCATTGCACAGCTTGACCAGAGCATCCTGGGGCTGCTGAAAGCTGAAATGAGCACAGACCTAGCCCCAGCCCCACCCCAAGAGCCTCAGTCTAAGGGTGGGAGGAGACCAGAGGGCTCAGAGAAGATCCTCCTATCAGCCCAGTGATGTGGGAGTGATTTCTCATTAATAAAGAAACTGCCTAGGCCCCTTGATAGGCCAACCCTTAGGTGGGTGGAGTAAACAGAACAGAATGCTGGGAGAAAGAAACTGAGTCAAGGAGTCGCCATGGTTCTCCCACTCCAGACAGACGCAGGTTAAGCTCTTTCCTGGTAAGCACACCTCGTAGTGCTACATAGATTATTAGAAATGGGTTAAGAGGCTGAAACTAATGGGCCAGGCAGTGTTTAAAAGAATACAGTTTCAGTGTAATTATTTCGGGTAAAGCTAGCCGTGCGGGCGGCCCGGTGCCAGGGACGCAGCCCCGACGCTCCTATCACAACAGCCGAGCACGATCCAACGGGAGAAAAACTCTCTCCTAGTCTCTTGATTTGAGAAGATGAGGCTGGCTGCTGTCTTCCTGGCAGGTGAGTAGTCGTGGGCTCTCATGAGGACAAAGGGACTCTCATGCTCTATGTAGTGAGTGACTTAAAAATGAAGGGCTAAATGGGTTCAGTCTGATCCACTTCCTCTGGAGCCAGTTGTATGCAGAGCTTAGGGGGAAACCAGCCATTCTAGCATCAGGTATTGCACACTGTCTGTATACCATGCAGCCCTGCAGTGAACAAAGGTGGGTGGAGTACCACTGTGGGTCACGTGCATACTTGTCCCCTGGGCCATGCAGAAGTGAGCCACACAGACGCCAGCAGCCAGCAGCGTTCAGACCCCTGCCACCTCTTTCCAGAACTTAGCCTGTATAGGCAGATGGGGCAAGAGAGAAGGGAAAGGTTAACAATCAGATAAACCAGTCACGGGCCGGAAGGAGTCCAGAGGAGATCCCACATGGTGGCAGAGATTGTTGGACTAAGCCCTGCCCCCAAGAAGGAACGCTTCTTGGAAAAGATGTCTTTTGAGCTGCTAAGGGTCTTCCCAAGATGACCCAGGAAGACCATCCCAAATTAAGGATACCAGAGGAACCCCAATACTTGCAGTTTAGGACTGCAGATGTGACTCAGTTGGTAAGGTGCTTGCCTATTGTATATACTAAGTCCTGGCTTGGGTTCCCAGCACTGATCATGGGGGGCACACCTCGGATTCCAGCACAGATCATGGGGGGGCACACCTCGGACTCCAGCACGGATCATGGGGAGCACACTTGGGACTCCAGCACGGATCATGGGGGGGCACACCTCGGATTCCAGCACAGATCATGGGGGGCACACCTCGGACTCCAGCACAGATCATGGGGGGCACACCTCGGACTCCAGCACGGATCATGGGGAGCACACTTGGGACTCCAGCACGGATCATGGGGGGGGGCCATCTCAGATTCCAGCACTCAGGAGGAGGAGGCAGGAATATCCCTGTGTGTTCGAGGTCAGCCTGGTCTACAGAGTGAGTTCCACAGAGGAGTAGCGTGCAGAGTGTAGTCCTGCCTGTGATGAGCTCTACCCGGGAGGTACCTTGAGCCACCAAGAGGAGAGCATCCTTTCTGCCCCAGGATCTCAGAGGATTTCCAGGAGGAAGTGATGCTGGCATTGGTCCGGAAGCAGTAGCGGGTGGTTGAGAGGAGAGAGTGGAGGGGACTATGTAAATAAAGACCCCAGCATGTGGCATTTCAGGGTGATGAATTGCTCTGCCAGATTGTCTAGGGACCAAAGCATGGCTTAGTTCTCTTGATGCCACTGCAGGCTGGTGGGCTGGTGTGTCCATCCTTTTAACACGGTGACATAAAGTTGCCATCTACAAAGTTAAACTGTGCAATTAAGTTAATTAAAAAAAAAAAACCTCCAAAAATTATATGCTGTTTTAAGTAAGTTCATTGTTACTGTGTCCAGATATAAATTTGGACAAAATACAAATACATTCAAACTATCCTAGGGCAAGTGTGACTGTGAACCCCAGGTCGGACACACCTCAGATGTTGTCTCTTCCTGATTTGTTGAGTGCTGGATGTGGGCCCTCTGTTGCATACATCTAGCAGGTGGGGACCCCTGCACAGAAGCCATTACCCCAGGATTCCACCCTGGGGGTCCCTAGCAGATCTGCTGAGAGGCAAGCAGGTGTTTTCTGTAGTTCCCACCCAGTGCCAGTGGGGCATCTCTTTGACTCTTGGCGTATTACCATTGCAATTATAAAGTGCCCTGCCTTAGGTTTCTCTGGATTGCCTTCTTTTCCCCACCTCAACTCTTTTCCCAGTTGGATTTCTAGCTCTTTGGGAGCTCTGTCCTCCTCTCTTCCCTCTACAGTAGTTTGGCAGACCCCAGGTGAGCACCATGGCTGCCAGCATGCAGCAATACTGATTGGCTGGCTCCAGTCAAACCGCCCGCTTAGTAGTGAGGCTTAGCCTGCGGCCTCCCTGCCTCACACCCTGCCCAGCCCTGCTCCTCTCTGACCCTAGCCTCTCTAGACCTTGGCTTTAGAGGCTTCCCTTCCAACCTCCTGCTAACCCTGTGACCTTGGGCAAGCCACTGCTCTGTTCTCTGTTTTCTCTCTGCAAATCTGGGTCTTAGAGAGGCAGCTGTGGTGCTGAGCCAGCGCTCCGCAGTTTGAGGAGCTAGAACTAGGGGACTTTTACAAACATTGTCTTGGGTGTGTGTTGATATTTTCTCCCGATGAGCTTTTGATTTTGAAGAAACAATAACTTTCTTCTTAATCACAGAGGCACTCGGGGTTATGTGTAGGATTGTAGAAAGCACTGATAAACAAAAAGGAGAAAATTAAATTTTCCCAGGATTTATCACTAGGGAGGGCCCTTGCTAACAGACTGGAGGAGAGCCTTCCAAATATACGGGCAAGTATTTACACATTGTAAAAACACATAGCCCAGGCTAGCCTCAAACTCACAATTAATCATCCTGCTCCAGCCTCTCGAGTGTTAATAATACAGGTATATGCCATCAAACTCATATCATTAATGTTAATTTAATTATCTAGTTGGGTTTTTTGTTTTGTTTTGAGACAAAGTCTCAGGTTGGCCTCTAATTGGTTAGGTAGCTGAGGGTGATCTTGATCCCATGATCCTCTTCCAGGGATCATAGACTTTTGCCACCACACCTAGCTCTCACTGATCTTTTTAAAAGGAGGAAAAAAGAGAAAAAAAAAAAAAACTCCTGCTCAAACTAATCAGAGTATTGCACAGTGGTAAGAATGGAACCCAGGGCCTTTAGCCTCTAAGATTGCTCTACCACTGGCCACACCCCAGCCCGTGGGTTTGTTTACTTCATGGTCCAGCCCCTCTCCCAGACACATCACCTACATCACCTACAGGCGGAGTTCTGAGGTAGAAATGAGCAGTTTCCAGTGTGCTAACACCCCATGGGGGCTGTAGGTGGTTGACTGCATGCATACCTTGCACTTGAGCTGGGTGAACTTTCCCAAGCCCCATTGCCTGGATTTGTTTAGGAGATGTCACCAGCACGGAGCTAGGAAGTCCCTGGTCTTGGACTCTTCTTAGAGCTGTGGACACTCATTGTGGGCAACCTGGTGGAGCATTTGGCCTTGGCTCCCTCCTGTTCTGCCTGCCTGTGGGCATGCTCGCCAACGGCTTTGTTTTCTTTTTTTCTCCTGGAATCCAATGCTTCTCTAGCAAAGGGAGGGAAGAGGTGGGGCGAGGGGCAGCGGTCCCCTTGGGATGGTTTCCTTCCAAATCTGCTCTCAACCCCAGCCCTTTCCTCAGAGTGACCAGTGGCCCCAATGTGTCCTGAGGGAGTCTGGCGGTGTGGCCTGGTCAGTCTGGGGGTGCGTAGGAGGGAGGCAGTAGCCTCAAGCACTAGTTGGCTGAGGAAATGGGGTGGGGTTGGAATGCTGGTGGGAGTGGAGACCCCCTACAGGGGGAAGGAGGGTAGGGTCGTGGGTGACCTCTCTAGACCTCCAGGCTCAGCTCAAACCAGGACCACACAGCCCAGCCTTTAGGGAGCAGGGAGGGCTGGGCAGATTGGCCAAGGTTGTGATCCTGGCCGGTGCTCGAAAGCTATTAAGGCCCTCACTCTTAGAGATGGCACAAGTTCCTCCGCTTCCCTTTCTTGTCCACCCTCTGGTCCCCCAGTTCATCCACCATTCTACATTTCCCTGAACACCAACTTCTTTGTGTATGGTGTGTGTGTGTGTGTGTGTGTGTCCCTGTCCTGATACTCATGCACACTTGTGCAAACATAAGAAGACCAGAGATCAGTGATGTCATTAGCTGCTGTCTACCTTAGTTTTTGAGCCAGTGTCTATGATTGGCAAGACTGTCTGGACAGCAAGTCCTCCCCAGTACTGACAGAACAGGCACCTCGCCTGGCTTTTTACATGAGTGCTGGGGGTCCTGACTTAGGGCCTCATGCTTGGGCCATGTCCCTGTCCCCCAGACTCTACTTCTGTATCACAGCCATGAGATCCATGCTGCCTTCCTGGCTGTGGATCTTCCACAACTTAAGAAATCTATGGAGAGAACCGGCAGCATGTGAAGGAAAGATCTCAGCTTCCTAACCGGAGAAATAGGGACGTTGAATCTACCCCACCCCTATTACTGAGGAACCCCTGGTCTGGGGAAGGAAAGAGTTGGAAAAGTGAGTGATGAGGGTGACATTAAAGAGCTCAGGATTAGGATGTGGGACTTCTGAAAAGGAGGGGCAACCAGAAGGACCGCCAGGTGAAGGAGACCATGGTGAGCCATGCGGGACCATTGCTTCCCATCCAGAGAGTGGTGGGTGGGAATGGTCCCAGGGGTGGGGGATGCACTCCAGGTGGTCACGAGTCCTCAGAGAAGCCCCCTCAGGCCCCCATTAGCCAGAGAAGCTACTGATGCCTTCCCCCATATGTGCCTACACTTACCCAGTGTCTCTCTCCTGTCTGGACCCCTTTCTAAACTTCCCATCAGATTCAGAAGCAGAGACAAGGCCACCATGGGACCCCATGGAGGCAACAGTCTCGGAGCTATGATCTCATGACCTCCCATATCTCATTTCTTGCTCTCCAGTATGTTTCTCATGGCTCCCCCCACCCCACGCTCCCATGGGTTGCATCCATTTTAAAGAAAAAGAATGCAAAGTTCGGAGAAGTTTTTGCAGCTGTCCAAGATGACATTGCTATAAGGGGCTGGGCATTGGCTCAGGTTGGCCGTCCCTGGAGCCCTGTTCTGTCATCCTTTTGACTTAGTGCCGACTGCCCCTGACCCAGACAGCACCGGGGTAACAGGTTTGGGCCAGGCTGCCTCCACCACACTCCAACAGGCTCATAAACTGCTGGAGACATTCCCTTCCCTCCAGCCCACTGCCTTTTCATCTGGCCAGGCCCGGGATCTGGCGAGAGAGGCCCCGTTTATTGAGGAAGTTTATGCATTTAACAGTTTAAGCCTTTCTAAGCCTGTGGTACAACAGGATTTGGGAGCCGTTAACAATGCTGTGTGGTTAAGAGATTTTCATTGCTCTGCAGCAGCTGGCTCAGGGCCCACTGGCCTGCGCTGGCCTCTGCCCCACCCTGTTGGGGTGCCCCCTCCCTGGGGCCTTTGTCTTTAAGTCCTGTCCCTACTGCTTCTCCCCATCCTCCCACCCCACGCCTTCAGGTATGAACTTTAAACTTTATAGAAGGAACTGATGCCCAAGAGGGAATAGCAGCTGCCCAAGGCCACACAGCCCATAAGAGACCCAATTGGATTGACCAGAAGGCTCCGTGAAGGCTCCGTGGGTAAAGGTGCTCACCATTAAGGCTAAGGACCTGAGTTTGATCCATGGATGGAAGGAGAGAACTGACTCCCACAAGTTGTCCTCTGACCTCCACACATGTGTCATGGCATGTGAACCGGGGTACATGCCTATGTACAATAAGTTATTAATAAATAAACAAATAAATGTAATTTGCAAAAAGAGAATCCCGAGCTAAGGTTTGCGGGAGTCCCTTTCTTCCCTTCAAATCCACCTGGGAATGAGGGACAGTATTCTATACCGTTAGTGCCTGGTTTAACAGATTCACAAAATGCCCAGATACTGACTTGATCTGTTCCAGGCTTGCACACGAACGCGAGGCTCGCCAAGCTCACTCACTGCCTTCCAGGTACAGAGCCTGCTGAGCCCCTGGTAATAATTCCTCACTGTGCCTGCCCAGTGGTTTCTCAGCACCACGGTCACACGTTTCCCATGTGTGCTGTGTTTATTTACTGACACCCGCCTGACGGCAGCAGAGCCTGGGGGCTCTCTGAGTCATCAAGCCTTACCCTATGAGATACTTTGATCTTAATGATGCCCACGTGGTTGCCTTTGCCGTCGTAGAGACAGGAAAACCAAAGCCGAATTGCTGGACACTTTGTGAGGTCAGAGCTAGGACTCAAATGCAGCGGCAGCCTCCCTGGCCTGGGTGTTCCCTGTGCCTCATCACCTCTGCGGTGTCCAGCGTGGAGTGCCCCACTCCGCTGTGCTCCCTCTCATGGTGGGGGTGGGGAGGGGTGATCCCAGAGTTCCCTAAGGGCCTAAGAGGACTTTGGGCTGACTGGGTGGGAAGGGAAGAGGGCTGTCCCCAGCTGGGTGGGGCTGTCATGCCCAGACTCCATGTGGCTGTATAAAGGGCTGAGGGTAGAGTTGGCAATCTATAGATAATCCCCCAGAAAACTGAACTGGCCTGTGACTGGGGGTCCCCCTGAAAGGTGAGCTGGCCTGGAGACACCAAGTCTGTAGCAGCCTGGGCTCATGCTGCTCATCCAAGTCCCCATTCACTATGGCTGTCATGATGTGTGCATGTGTGCGTGCATGCATGCCTGAGTGTGTGGCATGCATGTATGTGGTGTATGTATATGAGTGCGTGCATATGTGTGTGTGTGGCATGTCTGCCACCCTACCTGCAGGCTGAAGAAAGGGCCACAGTCACCCCCATGTCACACATCTAACACCACTGGAACACTTCAGTCTCTTGTTCTTTGTCCACTACCGTAGACCAGGGGCCTGAGGCAAGTATTCTGCTCACTAGCTGTGGAGCTTGTAAAGCGTAAGCACCGAGGCCCAGGGAAACACAGCTTGCGAGGATGGCGCAGTGAAGCATGTCTGAGACTCCAGCAGTTGGAAGGCTGAGGCAGGATTGTGAGTTCTAAGCCATCCTGGATTTTACAGCCAGGCTGCCAGGGCTCAAACTCTACATTCCGTGGTGCTCCCAAGTCTGTACCTCTTGTGGACTCTACTGGTGAGTTGCTTGTTGAAGGCCCTGGAGGTAGTTAACACGTATCAGTCTGGTGTTCAGTGTGTATCCAGCCCTTGACCTGGTGCACACGTGTGCACACACACGATGTTTTTTTTTCATGTATTTATTTTATGTATATAGTTGTGCCTGTATGTATGTCTATGTGCCGTGTGTGTGCCTGGTGCCTATGGAGGTTAGAAAAGAGAGTTGGAGCCCCTGGGACTGAAGTTACAGATGGTTGTAAACTGCTGTGTGGATGCTGGGCTTCAAACCCAAGTCCTCTGGAAGAGCAGCCAGTGCTGGTAAATGCTGAGCCATCTCTCCAGTTCACAATGCATCAAATTTTTACTGAATCCTTTATCCACGATAAAGCAGACTTTGACAGGGGAAAATTTGGAGACTCAGAGAAGTCAAGCAACCTACCCAAGGTTACACAGCTTCTGGAGGAGAAGTTAGAGATTACCTCCAAACACAGTTCTCTACTCATCCTGCAGGAGCAGGGACATCTGTAGCTTCATCATCAGTATATAAAAAAAGCTTTATAATGACCTCAATAATCATAGACTTGACTCCATCTTGGCAGCTCTGAGAGGGAAAGGGGATATCATCTCCCTGTGTCTGAGGTTTGGTGTATGACAGTGAGCTTCCCCAGGCTTCACCACCAGGGCAGACGAGCTGGAACTAAGATGGAGTCCCCAAGGGTGTTCCATGCTGAAGCTCCACTGATGGCCAGTGATGTCTACCAACCCCCACAGGACCCACTGGGACAGGCATTGCTCTCCCATCGGGTTGAAGCAGCTGGCGAGAGATGCCCATGAGGCCAGTCCAGGAGGTGGTCCCCTACCCTTCCAGATGTGAGAAAGCGGCCTTGCTCTCTCCTAGGCCCCTCCCATCTCCCCTGGTGCTTCATAGCTGGTCCCTGCTCTGTCCACCCTCGATTGCCTCTTTAAAGTCCCTTGACCTCTTCTCCCTGAGGCCCAACATTATGTTCCGTCTAGTTCCATCAAGCCTGCCCCACCAACCCGCCTGCCCCCACCTCACCTCTCAATCCATCCAAGTCAGCCAGAGGGCTCCCCAGAACACCGTCTGCTCTGAGTACCCAAGGCTCCTCATCTAGAAAGGGGGCAAGGCCAGTGTCCTGAGGTGACCCAGGAAGCCCTGAATGCTTTGCCCTCATCTTCTTCAGTGTCTTCCTCTACCACCCTCCTTCTTGGTGTTTCTTCTACATGGACGATTCTTTGCTCAGATAGCCAAATGGGCTATGTGTTTTCTGTTTTGTATGTGTGTACTCATTCATGTGTGAGTACACATGCCTGTGCATGAGGTCAGAGGTCATATCAGGGGTCTTCCCCAATTGTTCTCCACTTTACTTTTTTTCATAGTTGTAGGATGTGTGTATGTGTGTGTATGTGTGTGTGTGTGTGAGAGAGAGGGGGGGTCACTTGTGTGGAGGTCAGAGGACAGTTTTGGGATTCAGTTCATGGGTCCTGGGGATCAAACACAGGCAGGTTTAGCAGCAAGTACCTTTACCCTCTGAGTTATGTCATTTGCTCTCCACTTTAATTTTCGAGACAGGGTCTCTCACCAAACCTGGAGCTCACCCATTTGGCTAGACACTTGTCTGCTAGTTCAGGGACCTACCCATGTCTGCCTCCAGCACCGTGACTGGATATGTGTGCAACCATCAGCTTTTCCTTTGTTTCCATACCGGCCGAGGCTCCAAACTGCAGTCTTCAAGCTTGTGAAGCAAGCATGTTACTGATAGCCCTTACGTGTTTTCTAGAATGTTTCTTCACTACCTGTCTTCCCCCAGGGGAGTATAGGTTTCACCTGGGAAGACACCCTGGCCACCCTGGGGTCCATGGTGATGCTGGCCTCATAGGTGTGTGATAAGTACTTGGCAGAGTCCCACTGTCCCATTTCAGACGCCTTCCCCTCACCACCATGCTGGAGAGCCTAGAATACTTCCAGTCCTGGAGGTGACCCAGGCACTGTCTGTGGCTGGGCAGATGCTCATAGGCAGGGCTTGAAGTTGGATTCCCTCAGAGATCTCGGAGCTGGAGGCTCCTTCTTGTCCTTCACGTTGACAAACGTGACTTTGGTCTCAGTTTCCTGCTCTGTTCTAGCTGGGCAGTGGCCATATACTTCCCTGCATGGTCCTGGCCCAGAGCCTGTGGGCGGGGGGGGGGAGGGGGGCAGAGAGGCCTGAGCAACAGCTGTATCCCCTGGGTCTGTGCAGACACAGGGCTAGAGACAAAGAGAGATGCCTGTTCCACCATTTTCCAGTCTTGGGACTCAATCAGGCAGCTCCTTTTTCTGAGCCTTGGTTTCCTTATTATAGAGCAAGAACAGTAACTCCAGCTTCCCAAGGCTTGAGGGAGGAGCAAAGTGTTCAGGGAGCAAGGAGGATGGTGTGTGTGTGTCTGTGTGTGTACGCCATGGCTAGCTGCACAAGCCTGGTGACCTAAGTTAACGCCTGAAACCTATACAAAATGCTGGGTGTAGCAGGGCATATTCTTCAAGATAATGCCAAAGCAATAAGAGAGATGCTGCCCCAACAAGGAAGAAAGGGAGAACTGACTACCAAAAGTTGTCCTCTGACTTCCACACTCACACTCAGGCATGCACATGCGCGTGCCCCTGCCCCTACCTCATAAATAAATAGTGATTTTAAAAAGTGTCCGGTGAACTCAAAAGACAGAAGGATGGTGGTCTTGCTCCGGGAGGGATATACAGGTGGACCCTGGTCAGGTTGCTAGAGCAGGGTTGCGTGCTCATACCATGGCCATGGTGTCCCTGCAAGTGTAAGCAAGCCTGGTATGCGGCGGGTACCACGTGTGTGCCTGTGGCTTGGCCTTGTGTCCTCCTGTCAGGGGGCTCTTAGTGGGTGTCCCAGGAGCAGCTCAGAGTCAGGGTACCTGAGTCAGGGTTCAAATTTGGGCCCTGCATCTCTTGATCTGGGACTCTGGCAAAGCACTTTGCCCCCAGCTTATCTCTGGAACTCAGTGTCTCTCTCTACCCATAGATTGAATCTTGGATGAGAATAGCCCCTGATTCTACCTGGTCCCCACAGTCTTCTGGGGACCATCAGGGAAGCTGTGAGCATCTGTGGACAAAGGTTCCACCTCCCTCACCTTCCACACTCAGACACCCGGGCATCAGGCAGCGGGAAGGTCTGGCAAGGCAGGCAAACACTGGCGGTAACATTCACCATGTCTAACGGGCAAGGGCAGGAGGACAGCGAGTTCCAGGGAGCCTGGCTACACTGTGAGGTGGCATCTCAATAACGGACACACTTCAGTCCTTCCCATCCTGTTCTGTAGATGAGGGAAGCAAAGGACTTGCTCCAGGCTACACATCTAGCAGACGACTGTTACTTAAACTCTGGTTGTTAGCTGGGCACATGGGGTGTGGCCTAGGTGGGGGCCTAGGGACTTTGCAGAGGTTTTTTTGGCCCCTGTAACCCCAGCAGATCCTGGTCTCAGGGCCTCCTGACAGCCTTTGAAAAGAGATTCCACCCTGCGGGCTTTGCAAACCTACTGGTACCCATCAGAGTTATGCCGACTCCTTGGGGGAAAACCAGACTCCTGCCCTTTCTAAAACCAGCACTGTGTGATGGGCAAACTCTAAAATCCAAGGAGTGCTTGCTGGCATTTTTTGTACTGCTTGGGCAGGCAGGAGAGCTCTGGGAACCCCTAAAGACCCACAGCCGTCTCCCTGGCAACCCCAGCCCTTAGCCGCCCTCCCCCACACGCTCCTGTCAAAAGTGTCTCTCTGGGGGAGTTCCCCAGAGACTCGGGTCAGCCTAGAGGAGCCCTTTATGCATACGTATGTGCTGGGCCTGCTGGGAGCATGTTTGTGTACCCATGTGTACATACAGTCCACCACCCCAGCAACTGCAAATTCAGAGCATCCCTGGATCAATGAGTGTACCTGGACATCTCAGACATAGGCTGCACACATGCCCTTGCCTGAGTGGGTGACTCTGGAGCTCACTGTGAGCCGTGACAACCCTTGTGTCTGTGTACTCTTGTGTCTCTTTGGCACGTAATGTGCAGGGGGGAGCATACTCATGATTGCTGAATTAGCCATCACGTGCACAGATTGGAACATATGTTTTGTACTCCACAAACATGTATGTCCATCCTTGATTGAGAGCAGTCAGTGCCCTGGTGTGTGTGCTGCTGCTGTGTACACACAGGCACTGGGAGGTGCGTGTCTACACAGATGCACACCCTCCCACAGATTTACTTATTCCTAGGTCCATGTATATATCATATCAAGTCAAACATCATATAGATGCACTTGAAAATGGGTGTTTGTGAGTATGTGTGTGCACACTGAATGGGGTGCATGTGCGCATGCACCTATGTCTGAGAGAAATACTTTCTGGGGCTAGGATGTCAGGGCCATTGATTTTCTGTCTCTTAGAAATTCCCTTTGAGTCTGCGTCTTGTCTCTTTCATGAGCCAGAGTCAGTGTAGCCAATGTTCTTAAAGCGAACAAGGCCTGCTTTGCAGCAGGACTGGTCCCAGGCTGCCCACATCACACATGTGTGTGTGTGCTGCCCTCAGCCTATATGAGTGTGTACGTGTGTATGTGTGTGTGTGCTGCCCACAATCTATGTATGTATATGTGCTGCCCACATCTATGTGTGTGTGTGTGTGAACACACAGAACCTGCTTATGTACAGGAGAACACACAGGCTTCAATATACACTCAACCCTTTTCCAGTATGGATTTCTAACCATTTCCTTACTTACACTTACTGACCCTCCAGGTCCCTATGAGCCAAAAAGGCATAGGGTAGCATTTGTTGGCTCTGCTCAGTCTGGGGATGGGTCAATTTGGTCGAATGAAGTCTTTTGCTTTCTGAAGAGAGAGGCTAACCTCTGCTCTGTACCAGCGTGGGCATGTTGTGAAGGGTAGGGGTGCATGAATTGCCCCTGCCCCACACCACCAGCCGATAGCGGCTGGGAGTGTCCTGTTTCGCCAATGAGGAAACAGGCCCCTGGAAGACCTGCTGCATCTTCCAGAGAGCCAGTGATAATTACGCCAGGGTCCACTGTGGTTAATTCCTGAGCTTTCCCAAATCTATATTCAAAAAATGCCCCCTATAGCAGGCCTCGAATGCCACCCAGACCCCACCCTAGTGACCAAGCCCAAGACGGAAGCAAGTCATGGGAGGTGCAGGAGAAACAGCTCCCTGCGCGTTCCTTCTCCTTCCCCCTCCAGATGGGCAGCCCCTCTCGGGGTCCCCACCGCCCCCGCGGGCTGCCGTCTTTGTGGCCCGGGAAGAATGCCTCTCTTTATATCCGGACGCCCCTTCCCTTTGATTCTCCTCTCCGTAGCGTTTCTGCTGACCTCTGCGTGTTGCGAATCCAATTAGAGGCGCGGAAGGCGAGAGTGACAGCCGCGCAGAATCCCGCCTCGGCCCCTGCGAGCACGCTCGGCCGAGCTGCAGGCGGCAGGGGCCTGCTTGTCATGCTGCGCCCAGCGCGGGGCTTTGTGGGGATTAGCTGCCGGGGGTGGGGCGCTCTGCAGATGAGACCAGAAGTGACGCTGGCGAATGTCACGTCCTGATGGAGAAGGGAGGGGGGCAGGGGGCAGCTGAGTCCAGTTTGGGAAGGAAGAGTTTGGAGATAGGCTAGCCTTGGAGAGGAATGGGCCACCCCCACCTATAGGGGGCACTTCAGGAAGCCTGCTGAAGTTAGGGTTATTTGGTTCCCGATTTGAAGCTTGGGTAGTGGAGTTGGCCGGCATGCTCAGGGTTTGCTCACTGTGGCTTAAAGAAGGGGGCACCAGAATTCCTGCTCTTTTGCAAAAGGATTTGGGAGCATTCATTGGATACGTCTTGAATTTTTGTTTGCAAAGCACTTTCCGTGTATCGGGGAAGGGCATAACGGGTTGGACTGCCACTGTTAGAATTCTTGACACTTCTGTCTTCACCAGCTCCACCTCAGTGCAACCTGCAGCCCAAATCCAAGTTCAGGCCCCTTTCCCCAGCCACCTGGGTAGAAAGTTGCCTTCTCCCGGGCTCACAGATGAGAAAACCGAGGCTTCCAGATGAGAAAGATCTGTATCAAACACACGAGGGCAGCTCCTGGCAGAGCTGGTTTCTCATCCCTTTTCCCTAATCTGTATCCCTGTACCCCTAGACTCAGCCCCAGTTGCTGGGATGTTTCCTACCAGAGCCCAGTCCCTATGCTGGCTACAGGGATGGATGTAAGTGGGTGTGATCCTCTAGGCAAGCAATACCAGAGGGCATTTGGCCAGATGCTCAGCCCAGGGCCCAGCAGACACCTACAATGTGCCAGGCCCGCACTGATCCAGCCTGACCTCTACCTCCAGAGGCTCATGGTGGGAGAGACAAGAAGACCCCAGTGAAGGCCTGGTGGCATGTCTGGAGGGAGAGTGAGGACAAGGTGACCTACAGGAGCGTCTAGGACGCAGAGATGGGACCACATCCAACACGGACAGCCCAGAGGTCCTCTTGGAGGAAAGGGTGTCTGAGCTGAGACCTGGTGGACAAGCAGAAATAGCCTGAGTATTCCAGGCTTGGGAGGCAGGGCAGGTGTGGGGCATCTAGGGATGGGTGCATGCCCCTCCATGTTCATTCCACAGCTGCCAAGACTGGGCAGGGCTCACCCAGCCTGTCGCCCCAGCGGGGTGCACAGCTGTGGCCACCCACAGGGCCTGGCTGAGTTGGCAGCCTTTGAACACTCAGGGTCTAACTAGAGAAGTAAGAGTCACCAGAGGGTGGGACAGTGGGTAGGGAGCCAATGCGGTTGGAGAGACGGCTCTGTTCTAGCATGCTGCCTAGTCTTCAACAAGCCCAGGGGGTTGGGATTACACCCCATCTTACAGGTGTGCAAATACTAGGGCCGGATCCTGGAGCCTGTTACGTTATATAGAATAACATCCATGCTCAGGACAGGACCTGCCTGTGAGCTGGGTCTGCGGGAGATTGTTGCCCTACAAATGGGAGGTGATCTGTGGGTAGAGGATGGACAGATGGGTGCATGGAATCCGCCAGTTCTCCCCTTTCCCCCCTCAAACTGTTTACACTGCTCCCACCCTGGAAGCACAAGATATATTCTGTGTAAGTCACACCTGCAGCTTGGTTCTTAGGGATACAGGCAGGCAGAGTGTGTGGACTCATGAGAGAAGAAACACTTGGCCCTCATGCTCACACCTGCCTGGGCCCAAGCACACACTCCACTCTGAAACGCTCATAGCACCCACTTATTCGCCCTTGGCCTCATTCCCAGCTGGCTCCGAAGACTGGCTACTTCTCCTTCTCCCCGCTTGCTCTCCATCTTTCCCCATACCCCACCATGTTTAGCATCACGGATCTTTACAGGCCAGGCTGCTCAAGGCTTCCTAGGCCTGTACCGGGAGCCTTTATGTACATGCCCTTTCTAGTCTTTCTGAACGTCACTCTTTGTCACGCGAATTCTAACTGGTCTTAATAAAAACCTAAATAATAAAAACCTGGAGTCAGATCAGGCTAAATGCTGAAAGATCAGAGAAGTAAAGGAGGCTTTTTACCTCTACGGAATCCTAAGAATGAGTGCGCTGAGCTCCTGTTTCCTCCCATCAGCCCAGCCATCTCCCTTCCTGTCTCAATCTCCCTAGTGCTGGGATTAAAAGTGTGAACCATCACTGCCTGGCTCTGATTCTCTTTTAGACTGGATCGATCTCCTGTAGCCCAGGTTGGCCTTGAACTCACAAAGATCCGTCTGCCTCTGTCTCTGGGATTAAAGGTATGTGCCACCACTGCCCGGCCCCTCTGGCTAACTAGTGGCTTAGCTCTGCACCCTGATCTTCAGGCAAATTTTATTTGTTAGATCACAGACAAAGCTGCACCACATTCCTGCCTCCTCTCATGTCCCCCCACTCCCCTCTGTTTTTCCTTCTTTGGGGGTCTTTCTGTCTCTGCCTCCCCAACATGCTGGCTCTCTCCACCTGTATTCCTCTCCCAGTCTTTCCAGCCCCTTCCTCATCTTCCCTGAGACTCTAAGGAGCTGCTTGCCTACTCCAGTAGGGCAGGGCCATGGGAGAGATGTGGCGACAGCAGCAGCAGCATCCTCTGGAGCCATGCTGGGCTTAGAAAGCAGCCCCAGCTTCCCTTGGAGAGGAACATGGAGACATACAGTCTCCTCAACACCAGCTCCAATCCTTGGGACAGCTGGCCAGGTCTGTGCTTTCCTCACTGCCTGGGTGGGTGTGATTGTGTGTTTGGTGAAAGCCCCATCTCAGCTCAGTTCCAGGCCCCTCTGTGCCCTGGCCAGGGACCTCCACCTCTATCCCTGCTATCTCAACTGCCATGGTGGGAGGCTGGTCCGGAGGGCCCAGTGTGAGGCCCATGGGAGCTGGAGCAGGCCAGGAACTGAAGTCTCCCAGGACATACGCAGTGTTTAGCAGAGGCCCCAAAAAGGAAGCAAGAAGCTGCCATGGCCTCCATTCTCACAGTCCCCATGCAGAGATGAGGAGACCCACCCGCCCTACCTGGGATCCTGCTGGGGAAGCCCTGCTCACAGCCCTATGGTTCCTGAGGTCAAAAGGGCAGACCAAGAGGCCAAGAGCCAGACAAATGGAACTCGCTCTTTAAAGGGGATCTTGTTTTGGACTCCCCTCAATTCCCTGGTTTACTGTAGAGCAGAAGAATGTATATATCCTCAGAGGTGAGGGTAGGAGATAGTCAAAGGGACCGCCATGCTGACATGTTTTAGGGCCAGCTTTAGCCTATCCCTGAAGTCTCAGGCTGGGGAGATGGCTCAATCAGTAACATGCTTGCCAGGCAAACATTCTGTTTTGTTTCCTGTTGCCATGGTAAAACACTCTCACAAAAGTAACTTGGGCTCCACCGGGTGTAGTTTAGCTTATAATTCAAGGTTATGGCCCATTCTAACGGAGAAGTTAAGGTAGCAAGAACCGAAGTAGCCATTCCCACCCCCAGTCCCGCAGAGAGCAGCTGAAGGCGTCATGCTTGTGCTCAGTCTGGTTCTCCGCTCTGCAGTCCAGGAGCCCAGACCCCAGACATGGTGCTGTCCATGTGATTCTTCCCCTTCCATTAATATAAGAAAGACAGTCCTCTCCAAACATGCGCACAGGCCAACCCGATCTAGGCAGCCCCTGCCAGGGATTCTCTTTCCAGCTGATTCTAGGCAGCGTCACGTTGACGACTGAAACTAACCGTCACGTGTGAGGGCCTGAGTTTGTATCCACGACTCTCGCATTAAACAGTTACATATGGGATCAGGTGGTGGTGGTGCACACCTTTAATCCCAGCACTCGGGAGGCAGAGGCAGAAAGATCTCTGTGAGTTCGAGGCCAGCCTAGTCTAAAAGAGCTAGTCCAGGGTAAACTCTAAAGCTACAGAGAAACCCTGTCTCCAGAAAAACAAACAAACAAACTCAACCCGGCCTCACGTGGTGGTGCACATCTGTAATCCCGGTGCTGGAATGAGAAACAGGGAGATCCCTGGGGCTCACCTGGCTGGCAAGCTCCCAGTTCAGAAAGAAACCCCATCTTAAAACATAAAACGAATAGTGACAGAGGACGACAAACCCTCACCCCCAACCTCCCCCCACCCCACACACCAGAGATTCATTAACTCGGCTCTAGAGCAGGCACCTTGTCCTAAGCACTGTTTTCCTGGGCAGATGATTGACACATTTATTGTAATTGAGTGTTACAGAAGGGGACGATAGGAAGTCCTTGTGCTTTATAAGAAAGTCTCTGGATGGGCTATAGTGGAATATACCTCTAATCCCAGCACTCAGGAGGCAGAGGCAGGTGGATCTCTGTGAGTTCGAGGCTAGCCTGGTCTACAAAGAGAGTTCCAGGACAGCCAGGGCTGTTACACAGAGAAACCCTGTCTCAAAAAACCAGAAGGAGGGAGGGAGGGAGGGAGGAAGAGAGGGAGGGAGGAAGAGAGGGAGGGAGGAAGGGAGGGAGGGAGTTAATGGCTTTGGCTAATTATTTGTTAGTGTCCTTGCAGGGTTCAGAGTCACAGCTTCTCTCAGGGCCACCCAGGCCACTCTAATCCCAGACCTTTATTCTGTAACTAAGTCCCAATGTTTTGTTTTCTACTTTTACAAGTTGCTAAGTATGAGGGAAGGGTCCACTCCCAAAGCCCTGCAAGCCTGCTAATATCTAAGTAGCTACTAATGGAGTCCAAAGGGTTCTCAAGGCCTCCACTCCTCACAGATGCTGGAGGTGATGTGGTCACATGGTCATGGGGGCAATGGGTAACGTAGTTAATGGGATCCAGCCGAGGCCTGGCCTAACCCCTCCTCCCTGCTCCCTCAGAGCAAGAGACGCGCGTGTGTGCGTGCGTGCGTGCGTGCGTGCGTGTGTGTGTGTGTGTGTGTGTGTTAGGGCCCACTCTCCTTGGAACCCACATCAGCTGCCTGTCATCTTAGCCTCATGCTGGCCACATAAGGTCTGGCCTATTGATTCTGAACAACGCCAGGTGCTCAGGCACCTGCCCCCATTTGTGCCCACCCAGTCTCTCCTTGAGTAGATGAATCAAGGACCTCAGATTCTTAGTGGGTATGGGGCACAGTATCCCACAGCCTTCCACAGAACTCCTCAAGGTGGGCATTCCTGCCCTTCCCTTCTCTGAAGCTGACTTGGGCCTTCCTGTCAAGAGTGTCCCCTCCCCTCCTGCTGCCAAAGAGGCTGGCCCCAGATGCTCACCCTCTGCCCCGCCCTCCACCTCTCTCGACCACCCAGACCAACCAGCTGGAAGGGCTCAGGCACTGGGAGCAGCCTCTTTCTCTCCCCACCTCAGATCGTGGAGCTTGGAGTGTGTTGGAGGGATGCTGGGATTCTGTCTGGTCGGGTCTGGTGAGTGAGAACCGGACAGGTGCGTGTGTCTCTGTGTGTACTCACACACATGCACCTGTGGAGAGAGAAAGGCTCACTAACATGTGCGTGCCTGCTGTGGGGGCTGCAGATGCTTCTGAGGCCAAGCCTGGTGTGAGAAGACAGAGAAGACAAAAGAGGGAGCGGCTGCCTGGGGTGGGAAGCCAGCCCATTTGTATGCACGGGGAGCAAGCGCTGGCTGGGCAGGGCTGCTCTTCTGAGAAGCCTGCTTCCACAGGCATTGCCTGCCAAGCTCCCCCAAACACAGAGCATTTCTCTCCTACCTCCCTGTGTGAGGGGAAAACTGAGGCTAGGGAACCCAGCTGGCCTCGTTCCAGAGTTCTCCCTGTCAACTGAATGCCTCCTGAGACTCCAGACAGGTACAGGTGGATAAAAGGAAGAATGAGCAGTGGCCGTGGATGCCGAGTGGACATCATTGGGTCAGTCAGACCCTCATATAACCTATAAATGATGTGCTATGTGAACACCCGCCTCTCGTGGGACACAGGACCACAGAGAGATGAAGTCACTGGCTGAAGATGGTGCAGTTAATAAGCTGCCAAGCCAGGATTCGAACCCAAGCCAGAAGTGTGTGCTCACATTTTGTGCTCACGATGCTTTGCAGTAACAGGAGGAGCAACGGTGATGCCAGGTTAATGTGTACGGGATGAGCTCTACATACCAGAGTCTGTGTTTGCTCACCCTCTAAGACATGGGTACTGTCACAGCTGGGTCCCCATAGAGCCAGGAGCACTAACCGCAATTACATAGCAAGTACTCCACTGTGCTAACCACATGAGTGGGTGTGTAAGGGAGGGAGTGAGGCCGAGCCGGCTCCCTGGCACAGTCCCCCCCACCCCCAGCAGGCAGGTGTTGGCCGAGCCCTCCACGGGGCCAGGCCCCACAGGGACAAAGCCGAGGGCGCCCAGACCCAGTGCTGGCTGAAGCTGCTCACAGGCTGGAAATCTCCTTTGTCAAAGCCCGCGCCTGCCTCCAACCTCCTTTAATTAAAGACAATTACTGCTTTCAGCCCCTCTGCACAGCTCAGCTCCTCTGTTTGCAAACACGCAGCTGCGGGGCCTTTGTGGGCCCCCCTCGCGGCCCCCAGCCCGGCTTCCCCAGAGACACACAGGGTGCCTTTATTACCATCATACTTCTCAGAGGCGCCTCGGAGAAATCAGGGGTGGGAACACTTTCCTCTGTCGGGGAAGGGGTACGAGACGGTGGCCCTGCTCTAGGAAGAATAGCTTGCAGTGCCAGGTCCAGCCCGGGTACCTTCAAGGGACATCACCTACCTCTCTCTGCACCCTGCTTGCCAACATTGGGGCTGCCCCTATGTCTTCTCCTAGGATCCCTTGTCCTTGCTGGGCAATGGAGTAACACAAATGACCTAAAATGTGTTTCAGGAAGGGATGAAATGGACGGCATGAGTTTTATTTGTTTTGTTTTGAGACCGGGTCTCATTGTAGCCCAGGCTGCCCTCGGTTTGAGACAGGGTTCTGTATATTCCAGGCTGGCCTCAAATTCAGTGACCGTAAACCTCTCATTCTCCTGCCCCTGTATTTTGAGTGTTGGTTCCAGACGTGAAACCCAACCCCACTCTTTGGGATTGAACCGGGGGCCTCTTACATGCTGGGCAAGCACTATAGCAACTGAGCCACACCCAGCCCCTCCTTCTATTGGGGGTGGCGGGAGGGAGAGAAGGAAGCACAGGTATTAAATTAGTAATTCCCCAGGGACTCACATCAGAATCCTGTAAGGCTGCAGCTCCAGAGACAGGCTGCCCACTGCAGGGCTATCATCCTGCCCTCCCTGCTGTGGGACCTGGTGATCCCCAGGGCTTCTGGGAGATGTGGGAAGCTTAGAGCTTAGGACCAGGCCTGGGATCCATCTGCCTATCGTCAGCTTTGGTCCCGTTTCATGTAGCCTGGTACAGGTAGTTTTCCATGGTGCCTCTGCAGGGCCTTTCAAGCCCCCTGGCACCCCCCAGCCCCATCTCCAGTGACCCCTGACCCCAGTCTGGTCCACCTCACTCCATCTCCGGGATGAGTTGCAGAAGCTGCTATGTGGGACTCAAGGATGGACCCTCGGCAGTTTCCGGGCACCAGTCGGCCCGGAGCGTTTGCATGACACACCTCTGAGAGACAATTAAGAGGGCCATAGGCAGGGTGCAGGGTGTCTGAGATCAGAGCAGCCCCTCCTAGGATGGTTTCCTTTTCCAAGGGATCAGTCTGGAGGGAACCAGAGTCTTCATTTGCTCTTGTTAGAGGATGCTGTGTTAATTCACATAGCATATTACGCTGTAGGTTCCGTTATTATGTGCCAGGCAGAGGGTTCAACCATCTCTCTGCAGAGTATGTGTAATTATTCCCATTCTACAAACGAGGACGCTGACTCTCAATGACGTAGATCCATCCCACCCCACACAGAGAAGCGAGATTTGAACTCAGGTCCACCTGAGTTCTACACATCTACTTCATGCCCTAGAAGTGGCCCCTTCCTGGTCTTAGAACAGATCAGGTACTGTGTTGGGCACAGTGTTAGGCTTGCCAGTAACCAGAGGGGACCCAGAGTGTACTCTGAGGTTGCTGTGCACCGGCTCAGAGATGAATGGAGACCCTTCCCCTTCCAGAACAGTCGTGTTAAGACCCATCCTGCCCCAGTGTGTTGTGGGAATTCATTCAACCAATTAGCTTTTGTCTGAGGTGCCGCGTGTCCACCGATAAGTTGCAAGAAGGAGCGTCCTCGCTGTCCTGGGTCTCCCCTCACGCTGAGCAAGAGCCGGAGCAAGAGAGCACCCCAAACCATACCCGAAGGGCTGGTGCCCCAAAAGCTAATTGACTGAATGATTTCCCACAAGAGCAGTATGAGTCCAGGACAGGCTAGCTGGCTTGAAATGGTTCTGGAGTAGTGTGTGTGTTCGTTCACATGGGAAACAAACCTGTGCTGGGCTTTGCAGACTGAATAGAAGTCTTTCAGGTGAGAAAAGTCGGAGGGCTTGCTTTCCAGGGAAAGAATTCAGGGTAAACATCAGTGGTGGTGCACACGTGAGGCAGGCGGCCTGCCTGCCCGTTGTCCTGGATGTTTAATACGTTCCCTGGGGTTGGGGGCTAAGGTTGGACCAGGTAATCTTATGCTGTGGACCAGGACAGGAGGAGAGGCCTGGGAAACGGGACTATAAACCCATGGCAGCCAGTGTGATCCTGTGTCAGGAAAGGTCATCAGTGGACATAGGAAGTGTGTCAGGCTGTCCTCTGAGCCTGTCTTCAGTTCCTTGGGTGCCCTGGGAGGTGAGGAGTGTACTGACTGCTGGGTCACTGGGCTGGTTCCTCCTGCTGCCTCCAAGCTCCTGAGCCACCTCACCTCAGAGTCTTGTCCGTGCTAACTCAGCATGTTTTCAAGGTTGGGCCCCTCCGTCTAGGCCTGGGTTCCCTAAGAGTCCAAGAAGGAGCATGGCCACAGGTCACTCGGTCTCCTGTGCCGCATCCCTAAGAAACGTGTGAGCGATCCTGTCTGGGGATTTTCCCGATAGCAGAGCAAGGCAGGATGTAGGGACTTTGTGTATCAAGGGTGAGCCACACTTGGAGACACCAGGCCGTCAACACAGGAGGTTCATCTTCCCACTTCTGCCTCCACACCTGACCCTGACACGGCTTCTTCTTTCTGGCCAGTTACTCTTCCCCGAGATGCCACTTGATGCGCCGTCCCCACCAGGTAGAGAGATGACAGCTCTCAGGACAGCCTTTCAGACATCCAGACACAACAGGAAGGTGCACATTGGGACAGGAGACCCTATGGCTCCCCAGACCCATCTGGCCCCATGACAGCTTCCAAGTGGCCTCATTAAAAGCCCTTCCTCTCTGTCCTTGGAGTGAGGTGACAAGGACCTACACCGTGCTCAGAACAACCCGTCAGGTCTCAACCACCCATTTACTGTGTCCCGGCAAGTATCCTTTGCCCTCTCCGAGTCTCCATTTCCTCACCTATAAAATGAGGGGTTTGGATAAATTATTGCTTCTTAGTTCCCAGTGTGAATGAGCATTTGTAGAGGACTCGTTCAGCCTGTGACTCAGGTCCCAAGTTCAGCTCCAGTATATGTGAACCCACACTGGACCCTGATTATCCGCGTGTCTCTCTGCTTGGTTGGCGTCTACCCTGACAGCCCCAATATCTCCAGATAGCTGAGTGTCCCAGCAGAAGCCAGCTTTCCCCCCTCACTTGCACTCAGCATACTGTCCCCAAGCACATCTATCCCTTATGGGTGGTGAGATAGAGAAAGAGCCTGCGGGGCTCAGCCCTGCCTCATTGTACAACCTGGGGTATGTGGCCACCCTCTTGGAACCTCTTGGCGCTCGGAAAGACAAGCCTCATCTACCTCGTCCATGGGAGGACATCAAGGGGACTTGGGTCCCATCTGTCAGCTCCTCTTGCCTGGCCCACAAAATGGCCTCCTTACAAGGAAGGCCTGGGGCTCAGAAGCGCTAGGAGGCACTTGGGCCACCTGTAAATGTCCACTAGGTTTCCACCAGGCACAGATAGTCAGGTACCTGCAAGACCATGGGGCACACTTTGTGTAACAAATGAGCGGGGGAGGGGGGATGACATCATAGGCCCTGGGAGTCACAGGGCAGGTGGCACTCAGAGACGTGCCAGGCAGTCAGGTCAGAGGGACTTTGCATTAAGGGAAGTTGAGAGCCATGGACGGTGGGATGCTCATCCAACATAATGAGAGACCAGCCCTGAGAACAGGGATGTGGCATTGAGGCCAGAGGGCCACCCACATAGAGCCAGGCCCTGGTCCCCATGTCCTTATTGTAAACAGTGTATGGGACCGGTTGTGAGGACTCAAAGGACTCAGCAAGCCTGTCTAGTGTCACTTTACCTAGTGGATAAATAGACACAGGTAAATGTCTGAAACGGTACAAAATGGCAAAAGGCAGACATGCTGTTCCCACCACAGGCAGCGCTGCCAATGTCCGTCCCAGGCATGGCAGGTGTCCCACAGGTGTGGGTAGAGTGACCATGTAGATAGCATGATGGATGGGGGAGGGAAAGAGGAAGGGATGGAGGAATGAATGGCTAAAGGCCATGTTCCCTGGGCACAGAGCTCTCTGTGTGTGTGCACCCAGCTTCCCCCTGACACCCAGAGCCCCTGTCATTGGTGATTTGTAATGCAGTAATTGGGCGTGTTTTATTACATACTTACGCTACAGCTCAATATTCATTAGAAGTTTTTTGTTTGTTTGTTAAGACAAGGTCTCACTGTGTATCCCTTGGCCGTCCTGGAACTCAGTGCGTAGCCACGCGTGACCTTAGCTTCTGATCCTTCTACCTCCATCTGTCACTGTTAGGCTTATGTAACTGTGGCACTATCCCCATTTTTATGGGGTGCTGGAGACTGAACCCCATGCATGCTTGACAAGAACTCTGCTGATCAAGCTGCAATCCAAGCCTTCCATTATACTTAAGCGTGTGGAGGGGGGCACACATGTGTGGAAGTACGCGTGTGTGTGGAGGCCAGAGGTCAGCATCCGTGTCTTCCTCCATCTCTCTCGACCTCATCTCCTGACACAGGGCCTCTCGCTGGGCCAGATCTCACTGATTTGTCTACAGCTACTCCTAGCAATCCTCTAGCCTCAACTCTCCCAATTGAGATGACAGATACCCTGCTGCGCCCAGATATTTATTTAGTTATTTAATGCACGTGTTTTACCTGTGTGTATGTTTGTGTGTATGTTTGTGCGCCTGGTGCCCACGGGGATCAGAAGAGGGGCCTGAATCTCTTGGAACTGGAGTTGCTGGAGGGCCGTGAGCCACCACTCGGGTGCTGGGAATTGAGCCCTGGTCCTCTGCAGAAACAATAAGCGCTCTTAAATGCTGCGCTGTCTCTCCAGACCTTACGTTCAGATTTTTATGTGGGTGCTGGGGACCCAAACTCAGGTTGTCATGATTGAGTGGCAAGCACCTTACAAACTGAGCCACCTCCCTAGTCCCCCAATATACTTCTTTTATATATCTTTATTTGTACTTGTATTTTTTTTGTTTTTGGTTCCTCTCCCCGCCCTGAGATAGGCTTTCTCTGTGTAGTCTTGGCTGTCCTGGAACTTTCCAGGCTGTAGACCAGGCTGGCTTTGAACTCACAGAGATCTGCCTGCCTCTGCCTGGGATTAAAGGCATGTGCCACCACTGCTGGGCCTATTTATTTTGTAAATTTACGCATATGTGAGTATGTTTGTATGACGGTGTGTGGGTATGTATGCATAATTGCAGGTTCCCAAGGAAGCTAGAGGAGTTGGATCCCTCAGGAGCTGCTGTTACAGTTGTAAACTGCCTGCCGTGGGTGCTGGGAATTGAACTTGCATCCTTTGGAAGAGCTCTCCAGTCCCCATTACACTTCTTTCCAGCCCAGCCCCGACCTAGTTCTGCTCTGTTTACAGACGTCGCCACACCTACCATCTTGTCTGATTCATATACAGTTTGCACACAGCCTCTGTTTCCGTTTCCGGCTGAGGAAACCTAGGCTCAGAGAGGTTCAGTGAGTTCTCAGAGATCACACAGCTCCTAATTGGTGGAACCAGAACTCAGACTCGGCATTTTTTGGCTTTATGGGCTCTGCCGGCTGGAATGGGGTGTTTGGGACCATTTGAAGATGGGTGTAGGATGAAGGAGGCACTGGGGGTGGGGTGAGAGTGCTGGAGAGGAGAGAATCCAAATGGGAATGGAGTCTGTCCCAAGCTGCCATCTGGCTCCCGGAGGAGCACCAAGGGCCTGTGCCACAGGAAGTGTTGTCTCCACAGGGTGTGGGTAGAGGCAGAAGATTGGAAACCCAGGGAGGGCAGCTGGGAGTTAGGATCATGATGGGTATCACGGGACCCTGGGTGGGATAGATACACCCACAGCTTCCCCATCAGTTTCTAGGCTGTACCATCCCAGCCACCATGTGGCCACCATCCTGGGTGTGCCCCAGGTGTCTCTGCTGCCAGAAGAGGCTTCAGGGAGCAAGGCTGGGTCTCTCACACCTCAGGGCCGTTGCCCAGGACCCAGCAGGACTGTTTCCCAGTTAGCAGTATGAGCAGGAACCCGTTGTGTGTGTTGGTTCTGCTTCACGAGGGTGTAAAAGCAACATGTGCTCACTGGGAGCCACGGTTCAAGTCTAAACATTGATCTTCCCTGGCCTGGTGGTCTGCAGTGTGGTACCAAGCCGTTGGTGACGGTTCCATGACAGCCCCTAGACCACGAGGGTCCTCAACAGCAAGGTATGTGGCTGAGCCAGGGTGCTCAGTAGGTTAGATGTTATTAACCACATTCAGCTTCTGATGTTCCCAACCTACAAAGAAAGCATTACCCCCTTGCAAGCGGAGGGGCATGTCTGTTCTCTGCTCTCCCCTGGTGTGCACCTTGACACCCCAAGTGCACTCCCTGAACTTCAGAAGCCAGGTGCCTCAGTGCCTACTTGATCACGTGTACCGTCAGCGCTGCATGCGTGTCCTCCACGTCTGTGGGCTGTTAGCCATGGATGAAACACACCTGAGGGAGCAGCTACTTCCTCAGCGTGCTTGCTCTACTAGGTACTAGGAGTCGTCAGGAGGGTTAAAGGATGCGGGAGGATGTGCAGGCTCTGTACCAACGCCATTCTACATAGGGTATGTAAATTACGTGGGTATCCGATTCCCGGAGCCCCAAGGAAGCCCTGGAACCACAGCATGCAGATACCCAAGGCAGCTGTGTTGTTCACTGAGGTCCTGACAAATGCCACCTCAGCCCGGCCCAGTGAAGAAAGTGGTCCCGGTGTCAGGGACTCAGATCGACAGGAGGCACAGTGGACAGAGTGATGCAGCTCTGTTTGCTCGGGGAGTTCTCTGTTAGCTGCCGATACCTGAGGTGCCGTGAAAGCCTGGGGGAAGAGTTTTGGTGCTGCCTGGGGAAAGTGGTCTAGTGTTTCCATGCAGGGTTTGCTGAGAGTGGGGGTGAATGGAGAGACATGACTCACGTCCGGTACCTCCCATCACCCCCACACACACCCCGCAATGCATCCTGGTAGCCTCCTCACGTCCACTTCACAGATGAGAGCACTGAGGTTCAGAGGCAGCTGTGGACTCAAGGTCACACAGCTGAGATGCCCAGTACAGCCCCCTCCCAAGTGACTCAGAGAGGCAGGTGGGGGCGTTGAGATAGGGCCCAGAGGTGCTGGGAGGGGCTCTAAGCCCAGTGCTGGGTACGTGCCAGGCCATCAAGGCCACTGGCAGCTGACGTTGACCAGGCGCAGGCCAGCCTGGGATGTTTCGCTTCACCGACACACATGGGTCATCTGGGACACGTTTGCTGTGCCTTTACGAGTGTTTTTCAAACACCAGGCTTGGCTCTGGGGCTGTCACTATGGAGACAGCTCTGGGTGGCTGAAGTCGCTGCCCTCTGTGGCTACACACAAAGGCAGCCAGGTGTGTGGGGTACCCCGGGGGCACTCTTGGAGGAGGAAAGTCTAAACCTAGTCCCAAGGAAGGTGGAAAGGTCAGTCCATCTGTGGGCAGGGGCCTGCTGTGGTCCCCTGCGTACCTCTCCAGGGTCAAAGTGACTTTTACTGCCCACCACCCTTGGAGCCAAGACAGACTAAAGCAGAATTTGAGCCCTGACTCATGGCTTCAAACACCCTGAATCCTCACGCCGAAACCCTATTAAATAGACAGGGAGACTGAGGTCCAGAGAACAGAAGTGATTTTTTCCGAGGTTACTGTCACAAACGAGACCCCACTGTGCCTTCTGGTCTCAGCTCATTCTAGGTCTTCATAGGGCTCTCCTAAGTGTAGCTGACTGCTTGGGCCCAGCAGAACACACACACGTGGGGAGGCAGTCTGAAAGGAGGCTGGCCTGAGCCCTCCTTGGCTCCATTCCTCCTCCATGTTCAAGTTCAGCCCACGCTTGGGGGCTGTTCAAAGATTCTGAAGGCAGTTGGGCATTTTGGAAGCAGTTTCTCAGTCGTGGAAGCCGTGCGTAGCTCCAAAGACTGTCTAAGATTCCAGAATCCATTCTGCTTGAGGGGCTGTTGTTCAGGGTTTCCAGAGAAACCGTGAATGAAGCAGGGCCAGGATCTATGTGGTACTGAGGGTGGACGGATGGCACTGTGAGCGTCCAGCTTTCTCTCCAGGGTCCCAGTCTGGGAAGCAGCATCTGCCACTCTGAGGAGCAGAAGGCATGTGGGTGTCGGCAGCAGGGAAGGAGACTGAGAATCCAGCTTTACCCCTCACATGTTATGAGGCCTGAGGACACTTACTTAACCTCCCTGGACCATGTGTAAATGGGAATTGCTCATCTGTGCTGCAGGCTCCGCTGTCCCCGTCCCATGGCATCTCTGACATTTGATGGGTGACAGAGAAGCCCCAGGGCTGGCAAGTGCTTTCCCAGCCTAGTCTCCCCTGTGGCTCACGCGGGGCCCCTGTATCCTCTAGGCCTCTACTGTGTCGTTCCCTCTGCCTGGAGTGCTGTTCCAGCCCTACCTCTTCCTGCCCCAACCGTGTCCCCACTGCTGCCTCCCCAGCTCTGTCACTCCTGGAGGAAAATGCTTTTAAGTTTATTTTGAGACAGGGTCTCATTGTGTAGCCCCGTCTGATCAGGAGCTCATTATCGGCGAGGCTGGCTTCAAACTCACAGAGATCCTCCTGCCTCTGCCTCCAGAGTGCCTGAATTAAAGGGTGTGCCACCACATCTGACCACTAGGCTAGAACTGCTCAAGGTGGCAATTTCACTATGGCCCCAGCTCCCAAGTCAGCACCCAGGCATGAAAAGTCTGTGACCCACACTGAGGCCTCAGGTCAGCAGGAAGCTAAGCCCTCCGAACCTCAGTTTCCACTTTCATGGTCGGAATGCCGAATTCCACTCTAGGTCCTCCTTCTAGGAGTCCAGCCTCACAAGTTCCCAGTCCAAGGTACTGACTGGCTTCCCAGGAGCCCTGGACCATGCTGCAGGCCTCTGAGACTCCCCAAACCATTTGTAGAGCTGTCAGTGAAGACTGACTCCTGGCTGGAGACTCCGCAGCAGCCCATAGGCCAAGGAGCAAAATCCACCCCACCGTCCTGGCAGGAGGATCGATACCTCAGTGAACCGGAAGCCTTGCTGCACACCACAGCGGTCCCGGTGGGGAGAGAGGATCCAAGAATAAACATAACCAGGCATGCTCCTTCCACAGGGTCAGGCCAGGCCAGAATGGTGTGGTTCTGACGTCGCCACCTGTGGCGCCCCACTGTGTTTGCCCTGTCCTGATTGTTTTTTAACATCTTGCACCCTCTGAAGCAGGTGCTGATATCCCCCTAGCCCCATTTTGCAGCTGGAAGGTGGCGCAACACAGAGAGGTTAAGTGACTAACTAAGGTCACACAGGAAGTATCCCAGGCAGAATCAGAACTCAGGTCCTCCAGTGTCACAGCCCATGCTGGTGTTAGATACTTCTATTGTCCTGATAGTAGAAACCACTCTGAGGCCTTGTCCCCTCAGGAACTCCTTGCTGCTCAGGCTGCCCCTGACCTGGGGACCTTCTCAAAGAGTGAGGAGATTGGAGGCTTTGGCCTTTGATCTGCCAGGGGTTGTCAGGGATGGGGTGGCCCTGGGCAAGAGCTCCCTGAGGGGGTATGAAAGACACCAGCCAGTGGGCTCTTAGCAAGCAGCAATCCAGGCATGGAAGAACACTACCTTCCCTCCACTGGTGTGGCCTGCATAGCTGTATGCAGTGGCCTCACTCATAGGACTGCATGTCAACAGCCAAGGCGGCCAGCCTGGGATTCTGCCAGCTCCGACCCTAGCAGGTGAGACAAGAAGCTGGAAGCCCAAGTGTCCTGGGTTCAGCTAGGAGTCTGGCAGTTGCTCTGTACCTTGTACCAGCTTCTCCCCAGAGAGGAACTTTGGTAACATAAGTGTGGACTTAACCACTCCAATGGGGAATGTTCTTGAGCCGTATGACCTCGAATGAGGCGTGTAACCTCTCTGGGCCTCAGTCCATCAACCGCTTCACTTTAGTTAGCCCTTTCACCCTCCGCTGGACCCTGTGGTCCATCTTCATTAACGGGTATCAGGGATGGATGCCTGACCCATCCCTTCTTAAAATTCAGAACATCTGGCTGGCCCACAGACCCACACCTCTTCCCTCAAGCCTCCCACCCATCTCAGGCTTCTGATTTCCTCCTCAATAACTCATGTGAGTCCCTATTGCTGCAGGTGCCGCTCTGCCCTGGACCCAGCCTTGGCAGCTTCGGGAATGGGATACAGCCTCCCCAAGTGCTTCTGCCTTCCTTATTAGTCAATCACCATAACAGAGCTCAAACTCCAGCTCACCCTGCAGGGAAGGCCTTAGCCATCCTTCCAGGCTTCTCTCAGCCTTTCCTTTCCACACAGGGTCAGCCTGGATATACTCATCCTCCAGCCTGCACCCAGCTGCTCCACTGGCCGGAAACCCTCTCCGCTGGCTGGACAGTTCTCTCCCACTTTACCTTCTTGCCTTCATCTTCACCCCACCTCTTCCTCAGTTCCCAAGGTTGACGTGCCCCCTGCTAGAGACCCTTGGCCATGCCTCCCACCCCCAGCGCTCAGCCTGTCACTCTGACCTAGATACCCCTCACCACTGGGTGCAGTTCCAAGCCCACACTCAAATGGTGGTTTCTGCCAGATGGAGATACTCTCCTAGTGGAACCTCACTTTCCAATCCTCTGGTTGCTTGGGGTCCGTTCCTGGTCCCAGCTCCCCAGAACCATGCTGTGTGACATCAGGCAGCACCTTCTCCTCCTCCTGTGCCTCAGAGGACAGTGTCATCTGTAATGGAAGACAGATGCTTGTCTGATGATGTCTTTTCATTTCGCCTCAAAATTCAAGCCGGGTATGGTTGGCATGCACGTACTATTCCAGCCCTTGGGAGGCAGGGGCACAAGTTCAAGGTTAGCTTGGTTTGTATAATGAGTTCCATGCCAGCCAGAGCTATAGAGTGAGATACAAAGAGAGAGGCAGTGGGGAAGAAGGGATGGATGGAAGGAAGGAAGGAAGGAAGGAAGGAAGGAAGGAAGGAAGGAACACATGCAGGCTCCAGCCACTGCCTCTCCCAGCTATATTCTGTTCCACCATTGTCCCTAGCTTCTGTTGACCTGTCTGTCCCTCTCAGCCCTGTACTTCCTGTGCGGACTGAGGCCTCCTTTATGTGGTCAGAGCTTCAGGTCAAAGGGCAGAGCTGGAGGCTGCACTGGCCGCCCACCATCCTTCAGTCACCAGATCCACCATCTGCACAACCCCAGGAGTGCCATTAACTTAGCATGAGTCAAACCGAGCCATAAATAAGTAAAAGGGTGAGGGTCTCAGAGGGGGTTCACCCCAGCTGGCTTCCCTGTCTCTGGCCGGATCTGGGGTCTCAGCTGCCCCTGGATAGACTCAGCCTGACAGATCTTGACATGTCATCCCAGTCCCCAGAGAGTGCTGGGGAGATCAGGGAGATCGCCAGGCCTCTCTGGCCGCCATTAGTGTCAGTAATTGCCAATCAATTTCCTGGGAGCCTGGTGAGGAAGAAGCCCCAGGAGTCTCCCGTAGGGAAGCCACAACTAATGGCTTTTATTTGGATTGCTGCAAATTGATTGGTTTTGTGTGTGTGTGTGTGTGTGTGTGTGTGTGTGTGTGTGTGTGTTTAAGATGGGGCATTGGTTTGACTCCCTGAACTATAAACACCCCCCAGGGCCAGTTAGGTCAAAAGATGAGTGATGGGGGAGATTCAACTCTCCTAAGATCTGAGACCGGGGTTGGCCTTCCAGTTTCCATGCATGTTACCTCCATGCCCCACACATGCCTGTGGCCCCATTTCCCCGTCAGTAAACCCGCCCAGGTCTTCCCCAAGGGTAACAGTGGAAACTTCCAGAAGACCCCAGTAGAATCTGTGCCAACATCTCTTAAAAGAGGTGAATGTGGCGATACATATATCTCTTCACCCAGCACTAGGAAAGCTGAGACAGGAGAATTGCTGTGAGTCCCAGGTCAGCCTGGGTTACAGAGTGATGCCTCCTCTCAACATGGGATTGCAGGTCAGGTGGCAGAGTGTGGGGATACATGGCCTGTGACCCCAGCACTCCAGAGGTGGAGCCGAAAGATCAGAAATTCAAGATCATTCTCAGCTACAGAGTGAGTCCAAGGCCACCCTGGGCTACACACGAGACCCTGTCTCAAGAAATAAAGGAAAAAAGGGTGGGTGGCAAGGAGGAAGGGAGGGAGAGAAAGAGGGAGGAAAGAAGGTTGGTTCCAGAAAGATATGAAAAGGGTCAGATCAGAGAGGCATTGGAGCTGGGCCACAGTCACAGAGCCCGTAAGTGGCATCTGGAAATCAGAACACAGAATTTTTTCCGATGCATCATCACACCTGAAGGCAGATGTTACATACCTAAAAACCAGCAAGCCCACAGCTCTTGGGGGCTCCTGGAGGAAAAATGTTTAGGAATGAAACTGTGCTGGGTGGGGGGCCTCCTATAGACCTGCCTTAAGAATCAATCACAAAACCCAAGTGTCCGGAGAGGTGTCTCAGTGATTAAGAACACTGACTGCTCTTCCAGAGGTTTTGAGTTCAATTCCCAACACCCACATGGCAATTTACAACTGAGGTCCTATGAGATCTGACGCCCTCTTCTGGTGTACAGTTACACATGCCAGACAAAACACCATACTTTAAAAAAAGTCACAAAACCCAAGTGCACTCAGGTCCCTCCTGCATTCTGGATCTTTATTCTGATTGCCAGGTTGCTCCTCTGTCTCTTGGTGTTGGGTGGAGACTGGTGGCCCCTGGACTGAGCAACAAAGGCTGTGAGTCCACTCCCTGACTTGACACTGGAGCTGACTAATCTTGGCCCTTATTATTCTGTGCTGATCGTATGCTAGGTCTTCCCTGTCCTGTCCATCTGTTTATGAGACATTCTGAAGCTAAGGCTAGCCTTTGCTTGACAGATGCCACCTAGTGCCAGCAGGATCATGTTACCCTGGTGCCAGCAGGATCATGTACGACTTCATATATACGCTCCAGAGGTGGGACTTGAGGACAGGGCACAGGATAAAGTCCTTGAATGATGCTGGGAGGAGAGGTGGTTGTTGCTAGGCACCCGCTGCGTGCCAGTTACAGGACTACAGTAAATTTGAACAAGTTACGTCCTTGTGTGATAAGCAGTCACTCGGGGTTAAAAATAGAATAAACTCCCCCGCCCCCGCGCCCCTCTCTCTCTCTCTCTCTCTCTCTCTCTCTCTCTCTCTCTCACTCTCTCTCACCCCTCTTGTCTGCCTGTCTGCCTGTCTCTCCCTCCCCTCTCTGTCTGTCTTCTTTCTGTATGTCTATCTGTCTCTCTCTCTTTCTCTGTGTGTATCTGAGTACTTATGTGGGTACACACGTGTAAGCATGCATGTATATACACCTAGGAATGGGGGTTAGAGGTTTTCATTGTGTATCTTCCTTAGTCGCTGACCATCCTTTTGAGATGAGATCTTCCGTTGAACCTTGCCAATTCAACTAGACTGGCTGGCCAGCAAGCCCCAGGAATGCACCTCTATCCTCCAAGGTTCTGGGATTACAGACCAAACCACCACACCTGGATTTCCATGTGAACATCATGACTCTAACCTATAACCCCAGCACTCGGAAGGACAGCCTCAGCTACAAGGCAACTTAGAAGAGCCAGTCTCAGAGTAAAGGGATGAGAGGACCCCTTGAGGAAGGGATAGCTTGGCGAGTGAGTGGGAAGGTGTATAGCTGGGTGGTTGGTCTGAAAGAAAAACGGAGGGTCAACCAATAGACAGGAGGGTATACGTCAGACTGGATAAAGTGTGGTGGTGCAACCCTTTATTCTCAGCTCGTGGGAGTCAGAGGCAGGAGGATCTCTGTGAGTTCGAGGCCAGTCTGGTCTACATAGTGAGTTTCAGGACAGCCAGGGCTATATAGTGAGACCCCATCTTTTATCATTTTGTGTTTGTTTGAGACCGGGTCTCACTATGTAGCCCTGGCTGCTCTGGAATTTACTATGTAGACCAAGCTGGCCTCAGACTCACAGACATCCACCTGCCTCTGCTTCCCAAGTACTGGGATTAAAGACCTGTGGTATCACACCTGGCTTGAGACCCAATCTTTAAAAAAAAAAAAAAAAAGATACTAACAAGTGCCTGGGTGAGCTAACCATCAAGCGGAGATTGTACATAAATGTGTGTGCGTATGGGAAGGGCAGAGGCACACGGGGACTGTTCATGTGGCAGTGGTCATAACTTATCTGAGACTCTCTTGTGAATTGCTGCCGTAGGCCAGTTTGCTTGACCCCTTAGAAATTGCCGCTGCTTCTTCCAGCCATGCAGCTAGTTTGAATAGAGGGGTGGATGGATGGGTGGAGGGACAGATGGAAGGGTGGATGATGATGGGTCAGTTGATAGATTAATAGACTTAAGATTGGATAAACTGATGGACAGGTGCAAATTGCATACGAAAAGGTGTGTGTGGGTGTGTATATGTGTGCATATGAGAGCTATAATGTTTCAATGGAGAGATGAGCGGATGGATGGATGGATGATGTATAGACTGATGGAAGGAGAAAGGAGGGGAAGGAATGAGTAGGGAGAGGGAAGGGAGAGAGGGAGGGAGGGAGGGAGGGAGGGAGGACGGAAAGAAGGACTCCATCAGATGCAGGTCATGATGGGAGAGTCAGAGTAGGGACTCCTGTGCCTGAGCATCTTGTGAGCACATTTGCTCAGGGCTCCCAGACCTTCTGCACATTAGGTCCCTTGCCCAGCTCCTCCCTCCGGAGCCCAGGGTCTCCCTGGCAATTGTTATGCTTAGAACCGGTATTAGGAGGGAGACAAAGGAGCGGCAGACACGGGCCAGCAGGAAGGAGGGAGGCCAGCAGGCTGGGCAGCCACTGGGCAGCCGCCCTCCTTGCTCAGCTCACGATGAGCGCAGAATGGGCCGTGCATATTTCTCCTTTGAACAGGGAGCTGACATTAATGAACAGCTAATTAACATCTTGGAGTGCGATGGTTCCTGTGTCAGTGTCCCTAATTAGTCTCGCGTTAATCTGCTTTAATTAACTGTCCCTGTCGTGGTTTTAATTTAATTTTCAGCTTCGGCCCGGGATGGCAGCCCTGTGCGCATTCTGTCCCAGGGCTCTCATGGCCAGGGCAGGGTGGCTGGCCGCAGCCAGCTTCCCAGAGCCATTACCAGGTGGCTCCAAGTGGGTAGAGCTGGAGACCTAGAGTCTGGCTTCTCCTAGGCCTGGGGAGTGACAGCTTGGTGATAAGGTTTCTCTTTTCCCTTTCTAGTCAGTACTCTCCGGTGGCCAAAAGCTCCCAGAACATTCTTAAACAGGAAGCACTGTCTGTAGCTCTTCCTTGGTCCTAGGCAGGCATCATAAACCCACCATGTTTTCTAGACGTGGTCTCTGGTTGAGGAAGTTTCCTTCTAGTTCTCAGACTCCGACTGTGTGACCTTAAGGAAAAACCTTGGCCTCTCTGAGATCTGTGAAATGGAGCTAATAATCTAGGTATCAACATTTTGCACCCTGCAAAGGTGTGACTTTTCAGGGGCAATCTGCACACAGCCAGCTTCCCTCAGGGGGTCACAGAACAGACAGAAATTGGGTCTCAAGGGGGCTGGAAAGGGGGCTGTGTCAAGGATGAGAGGGGCTGGGAGAAGAACTCAGGAGAGACAGATCCAGTCAGAGCCCATCTTCTTCCAAGTCCCTGAGCCTGCCCCTAGTTCCCACCCAAAGGTTAAGAATAGGTGTATAGATGGTTCAGAAAGCCCCATACCTGGAACAGGAGAACGAAGTAGGAATGGATGGGAATCCATTGGGGCAGATTAGGCCTCTCTCTTTCTCACAAGGAGGCCGTGTCTGCCTGGGGTACACGAGCCCTTCAGGTGGGAAAACAATCTGTGTAGTCTGATGGGAAGTAGCAGAAATGAGGATCATGTAAGAGGAAGTGGGGGGTTGCCTAGGAGAGCTCTGGGGCTTCACCAGAAGCCCCCTTCGACCAGAGCGGCCGAGAACTGAGGCAGGAAGCAGCGAAGGTGGATCAAGTAGACATGGAGAAGCCCACCCCTGCCCTGTGAGGTCTGTGTGTTGGCCAACACGGTCAGCTATCGCTCTGAGGACACTAGGGAGCCACAGCAGGACTTTGAACAGGAGAGTCACGTGATCAAATGATGGGCAGGGGGCCAGTGAACCGGAGGAAGGAAGCAGGGAGGTCTGTGATGAGGAGGCTATAGGGAAGTCTTGGCAGATCCAGAGAAGCTTCCAGAGAGAGCCGGCCAATACATGGACCGCGGACTTTGAGAAAGATGTGGTGTGAGCTCCCTTTCGTCAGGGCCTTGGGCTCTGGGCATGTTTGGAGCTTGGGGCACCCCCTCCCACTTTCTCACCCTGAGGTCTGCAGATCCTTCCTGGGGAGAGGGTGTCAGGTATATTCCCAGGGGTTTAAGAAACCTATGAGAATTTGATTTCTGTGTTTAGATTTTGAGGCTGATACAATTCATCTTGGCAAGCTCTGCAGCAGCCCCCTTTACAGGGACCCTGAAGAGCCGAGCACCCTAACCTCCCTGCACCCTCTCAGGCCCCAGCAAAAAGCATCTCAGGCCAGGCAGAACACCCTCTGCAAGGGGCCGGGCCTTGTCTAGCTTGGGGAAGGGCCACCTTGGACATTGTCCCTCGAACACCTCAGTACAGAGCAGGTCTGAACCCCACCCTGTTGGGGGATTGAAGCAAATTCTTTCTGACGTCCCCCTTGGGCTCTCCCCCTGACTTTGACCTCCAGTTGACCTCTGCCTCCAGTCTACCAGAGCCAAACCAGTTCTTCCTGAAATTCTCAGTCAGTGAGTGTTCCATTCAGGGGCTCACTGGAGCAGAATCCTGGGAAGGAGGGAGACCCTCACCTTTCCCTCCTGCCTCTTCATTCCTAGCACGCTGCTCATCTACTTCGGACAGGCCTCCTGGTTGACACAGCTCTGTCCTGGGAGCCCTGGGCTCAGTCCTGTCCCCGGTTGGGGTTCGAGGTTTGTGGCCCCCCCACCCACTTTCTCACACTGAGGTCTGCAGACCTTTTCTGTTTCTGTGGCAGGATTAGGCATTGCCTTCATTTCTATGTCCAGGCTTCCAACCTGTCTCCAAGTATGGTCTCCAGGAGCTCAAAACCCTGCCCTCCTCCTTAGAGAGTTCTTAGCCAGGGCCCATGAGTTAGACCAGTCTATGACACATGGATTAGACCAGAGTCTATGGCCCATGGGTTGGACCGGCCTATGGCCATGGGGTAGACTGGTCTCTCCAGTTACACACAACTTTGCTTTACATCAGGTTTGGATGCTCTTATCCCCTAACCAGCTTGTGGACTCTAGGCTTCATCTAGCTTTTGTCCCTGCATCTCTTAAAAAAATTGTATTGTTTAGAGACAGGGTCTCAGGCTGGCCCTGAACTCAGTATTTAGCTGAGGGTAACCTCAAACTCCTGATTCTCCCTACATCCACCTCTCAAGTCCAACACACCCAGCTGTGCTGCATCACTTGAAGTTTCTGTCTTATCCCCGGGCACCAGACTCCTAAGTATCTCTCAAGCCTGCCCTCCAATTCCCAAGAACTCGGGTGGGGTGGGGGGTCCAGACCTGCTCTGATGAACATTCACCGACCCCATCCCGGCAGGAAGAGGCCAGAGAGCTCTGGCTGGGAAAAGCAAGCTGGGACCTTTCTGGAGGCATCTTGGACTCAGTGGGACCTCCCAGCAGTCAGGGATTGGCAGCCACACGACAGTACCGTTGTCTATGGTTCCAGCCACATAGTGCAGTGTTAAAAAAAATCTCAGGCAGGCAGGAGTGTTAGCGTGTTACAGGCCCAGCAAGGTTATAATCATGGGATTGCGACTCAGCAGCCGTGTAATCACAGAAGCCTCTGGAAGAGCTGAGAATGCTGCTGTGTAAAAAGGTCATAATCATGGAATTAGAGAATTTTACAGCTACAGATTATTAAAATTGTAGCTTATAAGCAGGAATTTGAGACTGTAACGCGCGCGCGCGGAGCCGTGAGAGGGTGCGCAAAACAGGCGCACGGGACGTCCTCTGTCGACTTAGAGGCAGGAATGACAGGATGCTCGCATCTCGGAATGCTGGAATCACAAGCCGGAGAGTATTTGTGTCTGTGTAGTTGCCTGTGCGCGTGTGCGCGTGTGCACGTGTGCTCTCGTGCTCGCCTGTGCAAGTGGATGCACATGGGAGCCGGAAGAAGTCAGGCGCCGTCCTTGTTTGCTCCCCGCCTTGCTTTTTAGATGGGGCCTCATTGTGTTAGGATGCATAGACACGCCTGTTTGCACACGCGTCAAGTCCCGGTACCTTGCTGTTTCAGTTAGGCTGGCCAGCCAGGGAGCCCCTAGGCACAGCTCTGGGGTTACAGTGGGATTATACCACACCCAGCATTGTGTTTATGCACAGGCTGTCTAAATTCTCAGCTTCGTTTTGCTTTTCCTTCCTTTCTCTCTGTCTCTTTCTTCTTTCTGTTGTTTTCTCTTCTCATGTGCTGCTGGGGTTCTAACCAGGGCCTTGTACATGCTAGGCACATACCCTGCCATCCAGGCTCCAGGATGGAGACAGTTTCATTCTTCGAATGTTACCGTGTCCCAATAAGAATTAGACATCAGGGTATGGGAATGCAGCTTACCATGCACCAAGCCCTGGATTCCGTTCCCAATACCGCAGAAGCCAGATGTGGTGGCATATTCCTATAACCCGCTCTTGGGGTGGAAGCAGGAGGCTCAGGAGTTCATAGTCATCCTTGGTACACAGTGAGTTCAAGCCCAGCCTGGGATATGTGAGACCCTGTCTGCCCACCCCCTACACACACAAATGTCTCGTGTCAGATGCTGCGAGAGCTGGTGATGTGGTCTAGTCTAGTCCTTCCGGCAGGGACAGCTAGGAGACAGGACTGAGCCTAGAGTCTTGGCAGGGAATGTGGGCGCTGTTGTCTGGGCCTGTACCTGGCCCCTTTCTGCCCCTCGCACACCCAGGGGGGAGGCACAACAGGTCAGCAGACTGCTTTTGTAGAGTGTGCCTGAGGGCCCTGCCGGGGCTATGGGTGCTGGCAGGAGCCTGAAGCCTGGTCCCACCCAGATTCCTAGCCAGGGTGTGGGGGGGCCTCTCTGGGGGACCCTAGGTGCATGACATCTCCCCCAAGACTTGTGTTGTCGTCTCCGCCCCCACCGTCCTGTCTGCTGCGCGCACATGACCATGTTGGCTTTCACTCAGCACGCTTCGCGCTGTGCGCTCATGCACTTGGTCAGTTGTCGTTTCAGTTCATTTCTGCAGGGTCAGGTTGTGTCCTGGGTACTGGTAAGGTGGACATGGAGGAAGATGGTGTCCTTCCCTAAAAAAACAGAACCGTGAAAATAACAGGAAAGTTCCGTGGGCTCAGAGGATGGCCAAGGGCATCCTGGAAGCCTCCCTAGAAGAAAGGGCAGCAATCAGGCCAGAGAAGCAGCAAGGATAGAGATGAGTCAGGGACAGAGATGGCCAGGTGGGGACATGTTCAGATGTCCCCAGGAATTGCTCCTTGGTCAGTGGTAGCAGAGTAGGCAGGCCTGAGGTGCTGAGAGGCTGCAGTCAGCCTGTAGGACTGGGATTGTGAACTCCCAAAGGCTATGACCTTGGTTGTCAGGAAGAGTGTTGCTTACCGTTTTCTTTCCCTTCCTTTGAGAATGAGCATCTTACCAGGCGGTGGTGGCGCACACCTTTAATCCCAGCACTCGGGAGGTAGAGGCAGGCATGGTCTACAAGAGCTAAGGCTCCAAAGCTACAGAGAAACCCTGTCTTGAAAAACCAAAAGAATGAGCATTGCCATGTGGACCAACAGTAAGGGTGGCTGGCAGGCAAGAGCTGGCGATGGGGCTTCTGTCCCCAAGTCTGGCAGCAGACACCCAGTACTGGGGGAAAGGACAGGGCACTCTCAGATCCTAAATGAGACCGTAAAGGGACCACAGGACGCCATTGCTTCTGAGCTGTCTCTACAAAGACCCGCCAAAGCCAGAAGGCCACGTGTGCAGGAAAAGGGCCAGGTGGCTTCTGCCAGAGGAATTGGGCAAATGGCATTCCCCATTTGTAACGTGGAGCTAATATCAGAACCGACCCTGCCAGGCCACTGCAAGGCAAGGAGACAGATGCCTGGGCCCTCATAGGCTTCAAAGTTCATGTTCATTGCATTTATGTTAGTGGTTCTAGAATCAACAAAGGAACATTCCTCCAGGAACTGGGGAGATTGCTCATCTGGAAAACTGTTTGCCCACATCCATCCCCAAAACCCATGTTTAAAAAAAAAAGCCAGGAATGATGGCATATGTGTACTTGTAATCCCAGCACTTAGGGGGGCTGGGGAATGGGGGGTGGGGAATGGGGGCAGAGACAAGCTGATCACTAGGGCTTGCTAGCCAGCCTAGCACAACCTGTGCCGGTCAGAGACTCTGTATCAAAAAACCAAACAACCAGGTGGATTGTACCTGAAGAACAACACTGAAGGTTATCCTCTGACCTACACACACACACACACACACACACACACACACACACACACACACGAGATATTCGTCCAGCCACCATCATCTTACTAGCAGGAAAGCAGACCCTGGGAACTCTAGGCTACCTTTCAGAGTTTTACCTAGAGGCAAAAATACCCAAGGAAGGTAGGTCAGGGTCCATGTCGGTTATGAAGTACAAAGGTAAGTTTGTGGGTCTGACCCTGAATAGAAAGGTAACCCCAAGACCCTCCCAGTCCCCACAGACTAGCCCTTCACTCTGCTGAAGGCTTGTGGCACCCATGAAGGTATGGAGCAGTGACAGGGTGGGTAAGACTGGGCACACAGAGTGTCAGGGACATAATTGAGCATTAGATCCTAACATGGAATTGGGATGGGGAGTCACTGTGCCCTGTTACATCACCAACCTCAGCCCATCCTCTAGAGGTGCCGGCAGGTGGAATATGAGCTCAGGAATACATACTCAGTTGTTTATGTTACAAACATGAGTGACTTTCCTAGGCCCTGTATGGCAGTCATCTAAACTCAGCATTCTGTGCGCAGGAGGCACTATTATTTCTATTTCATAGATGAAGAAACTGAGTCTAGGAGCCTGAGTGGCTTCCCTAAGATCAGGCCAAATAGAAGGCCTAGGCTTACAGATCCGGAGCCTGGCTCGGCGTGGTGGCACACACCTTTAATCCTAGCGCTTGAGAGGCAGAGGGGAATCTCTGTGAGTTTGAGGCCAGCCTGATCTACAGAGTGAGTTCCAGGACAGTCAGGTATATAGAGAGTGACCCTGTCTCAAAACAAACAAACAGAAACAAAATAAAACCCACGAAACTAGAAAGTGTCTCTACAGTGCCGTGCTGTGCTTGAATCGAGGGTGTAGAGCATGTACGACAGTGTCCACGAGGAGTGTGAAAACTGTGCCCCTCCGTGGTTCTTGTCTGGTGCTGCCAGATTCCAGGAAGAGTGTTCTCCAAGGCTCAGGATAAGCTCTCTTAGGCCCATAGAGAAACCCAGGGCTGACCATGATGGCTTCCAGAGGGGGCCTAGCCATCCCTCTAGCCAGAGGTAGCCCAGATTCCATTAACCTGATTCTCTGCCCCACATAAACCTGCAGAGGGAGCCCCAGGAGGGAGGGGTGCTGGGGAGGAAAGAATTTGGCTTCCCGAGGCCCCGAATGAACAGCCAACGATGCTCGTTTTCTCTCCCATGGTCCAGGAGGGCCTGCAAGACCCCCAGGCTCTTTGAGCAGGGAATAAGGAGAGAGACGGGAATCTAGGCTGGGGTGCTGCAATGGGAACAGGTAGATGCCACCAGAACACTAAGCCCTGGCTTTCCTGGCCTGCCTGGCCACGGTGTAGACCTGGGTAAATCACAGCACCTGTCTGGTATTTAGGTGCCTCCTTGATAGTATGAGCAGCCAGTGCCACCTCTATGGTGCTAGGCAGATGAGCCAGTACTGGATCTAGTTTAAGAAACAGGTGTTGTTGCTGCTACAGTAATTTCGTTTTTAAAACTATTTATTGGGGAGGGGAGCAGTGTGCGAGACTTAGCATAGCATGGTTGGTTCTCTCCTGCCATTATTTGGGTCCCTGGAATCAAATGCAGGTTGTCGGATTTGGTAGCGGCAAGCTCCCTTACCTGCTGAGCTGCGTCGCTGGCCCCACCACTGCTGTAGTTTGAAAATCCTGACTTCAGATATCTTTATTCAACCCAAGAGACATCCATCTCCCTGTCCATTGTCCAGTCGGAGGCTTACGGTGCTTTGGCAGGGCAGGTGGCTTTCTTATAGAGAAGTTAACCTTACTTTTCTCAGAATCATAGAGCTCCCAACTTTTAGTCTGGGATATAACCCCAGTGATTGTCACACAGTAGGCTGTCCCTGGAGGGACATTCCTGTTTGGTCTGACTGGTCTTTGTTCCCCTGACAGGAGTCAGGACAACGTCTCTTCTTCCGGGAACCCTCCTTGACTGCACCAGACCTCATTAAGCATACCTCCACCCTCACACAACCTTCCTCCCTCCATCAGAGTTCTGGTCAAACGCTGTCACAATGTCTGAGCCCCTGAGGCCCAGCCTTGCTCCCTGTATGGGGAAAGGGCTACAATGAAAGCTTTGTAAATGACTGTCTCTGAGCTCATGGAGAGGCGTGTACATAGACTCAGTCATGCGTGTAAATTATGCAGATGTGGCCTACAGAGTGAGGGAGAACCTTCTAGAATGTGAGGGATTGAGCTGGTGTGGACAGCCCTTCTCCCTGCCCCCACACAAACATATAAAATTACTAGAATCGATATTGACATGTGCTTGACGGCCCTGGGTATCTTTCATGGTTTTCTATTTAGGGAATATTTCTATAGTAAATGGAACAAAATTGAGTCATAAAATGGAAGATGGAAGGGAAGAGATTGAAATTTTAAAACATCAAGATCACTTCCCAGTAGATAAGGTTATCAAATAACTTTTTACTTAGGTAAGACAAATGGGTGTGCTAAGAACATTGAGGTGGGGCTAGGGGTGGGTTAAGGATGAAGCCCATACTCAGGTTCTGAGTGCCCCTCCCAGCACAGAAAAATAAATAAAATGTGTATGTGTGCGCGCGCGCCTGTGCGTGTGTGTGTACTAATATGTTCAACTTCCCAACTAGTAAAGTAAATGAAAAGACATAAATTTTCTTTTCAGTTATACAAAATGCAGGGAAATAAAAAAGAATTGTAAATGAATAACAAATAAAATTCACAATATAAGCGTATGTAAGTCAAATGTTTGCCACAGTAAACAGAATTAAGTAGAGATTCTGAGGGCTGAGCTTTGGCCTAGTTGGTAAAATGCTTGATTAGCTTCTGTGGAGTTCTTGTTTTGATCCCCGCTACCACACCATATAAACTGGGAGTGTAGGTGCATGCCTGTATTCTCAGCACTGGGGAGGGAGGTGACGGCAGGAGGATTAGGAGTTCAAAGTCATCCTTGGCTGCATCGCGAGTCCAAGGCCTAGGCTACATGAGACCCTGTCTCAAAGCCGAACAGAGCCAGAGAGGTGGCTTCCGTGGGTAGCAGTGTTTGCTGTGCAAACACGGTGACCTGAATTCAGATCCACAGCGCAATGTCTAAAGCGAGTCATGGCTATGCAAGCCCATTACCCCAGTCTTCTTGGTGCACAGATAGGCAGACCTGGGTGCTCAGTGGTCAGCCACCCTAGCTAAAACAGCAGGTTTGTGAGAGACTGTGTCTCCAGGAAATAAGATAGAGAGAGATAGAGGAAAACGCTGATGTCCTTCTCTGGCCTTGTATGCAGTATACATGGGTGTGCACACATACACACACACACACACACACACGCACGCACGCACGCACGCACGCATGCACGCACGCAGTCTGGGCTGAGCATGTGCAAAGCCGTGGGTTTGATGTTGTAGAAGGAAGCTCCTAGTTTAGATGAAGGAAAGCCATCAATTGTAACTGCTCATCAGAGGAGCTCATGAGATAATAACAATGCAGAGGGCAGAAGCGGAGGACAGGAAATATACATCCACAGATTTCCCTAGAACAAAACTGGGAGCGAGATAACTACAGGGGGCAGGAGCTAAGATGGGAGCACTGTCGGGGACAAAGGAGTTCATTTACTTAATGCTGGGCATTAGACATTAAACAGTCAAGACTTGCAAAACACAGTCTCCAAACACGTTAAAAAAAAAAAAAAACATAAAAACCCTGCCATTCTTGGAGGAAGGAATTATCAAGCCAAGCCCACGTTTTTAGTGGGATATCTATCTTTCCAGAGACTTCTCAGAAACTAAGTAGACACCAATTATTTGACTCCAATGACCCTTATCATAAGAACCCTATTCCCAATAAATAGAAAAATGCACGCTTTACCCTCGGATATGCCAGAAAAGCTCAGAGAGGCGAATAAATCTTCCCCCAGATGTAGCCGTGTACGGGACAGAGGGACCAGCATGTGGAAACAGCTGCTCTTAGCTCCCCCAGAGACAGCCAGGTGGGGGGCGGCCAGGTGTTGAGCTAACTAAACGCTTCCTGGCCCACGACTGTGGACAGTTAATATGCTGTCTGATTCTCACTTTCCTTATGTGAAAAATGTTGACTTGGGAGCAGTGAACCACAAAGGCCAGCAGAGTTGACATTCCTGCCTCCAGGGTTTCCTACACACTCTCGCCATTACTCAACCACTATCGGATAAAAAGCAGCTTGGACAGCCCTGGACGGAGTGCATGGCTGTGTTCTGATAAAACTTTATTTTACAAAAAAACAAAACAAAACAAAAACAAAAAACAAACCAGACATGGGGTTAGGGAGACAGTTCAACCGATAAAGTGCTTGCTGTACATGGAAGCCCTGAGTTTGGCTCCCATCACCCATGGCACCAGGTGCCTGCAATTCCAGCACTGGGGGTGGGGGGGGCAGTGGGGGAAAATATAGGAAGTAGATACCTAGCTCTGCAGCCAGCCAGTCTAATTCAAAGAGTGACCTCCAAGTTTAGTAAGAGATCTTGCCTCATCTGGGCAGTGGTGGCACTCGCCTTTAATGCCAGCATCCCAGCACTCGGGAGGCAGAGACAGGTGGATCTGTGAGTCAGCCTGGTCTACAAGAGCTAGTTCCAGAACAGTCTCCAAAACTACAAAGAAACCCTGTCTCAAAAAACCAGAGAGGGAGGGAGGGAGGGAGGGAGGGAGGGAGGGAGGGAGAGAGAGAGAGAGAGAGAGAGAGAGAGAGAGAGAGAGAGAGAGAGAGAGAGATCCTGCCTCAAAACAATAAGGGTTGGAGGAAGGAGGGTGGTCCTATAGTTAAAAACTTGCCACTCAAACATGAGGACCAGAGTTCAAATCCCCAGAACCCACATAAAAGCTGGACAGGCATGGCAGCTGCCTGTAACCCCAGCACTCACGAGGCAGTTAGGACCCTAGGACTGGCTAAGTAGACTAGCTAGAATTGGCAAGCTCTGGGTTCAAGAAATAGAGTGGACAGCTATCGAGAAAGATGTCCTGCTTTGGGCCTCCACAGATGTATGCACACCACAAACACACACACACACACACACACACACACAACAAAGTAAAGTAGAAACCAATGAGGTCACTTGGGTGGGGGTAGAGAGAGATGGCTTAGCATTTAAGAGCACTGGATGCTCTTTTAGAAGAACTGGGTTCCCTTCCCAAGAACCCTCATGGCGGCTCACAACCATCTGTAACTCCAGTTCCGGGGGAGTCTGACGCCCTCTGATGGCGTCTATGAGTACTGGATGCTTCACATACATGTAGGCAAAACCCTCATACTCTTAAAAATAAAATAAATCAATATGAAGAAGAAGAAAAAGTCACCTGATGTTGATATCTGGTCTCTACACACATGCATTATGTGTGCCTAGACACACACACACACACACACAAAACAAAGAAAAGTGCTACACCTGGCCAGCTGGTTGTAGAGTTCCAGCCTCTAAAGGAGGTAGCTCCTACTGCTCCTCAGTTAGGTGGTACTGATGCAAAGAATAACAGCCGTGGGTGACAGTCACGCAAGGGAGGCTCAGTAACCAGCACCTATTCTGTTTCACTTTGTTCCATGCAGCAATTCTCATTATGTTGCCAAGGCTGGCCTTGAACTCCTGATCCCTCTGCTTCAACCTCCTACATGCTGGGATTACAGGCATGCACCACCTTGCCAGGCTAGAAAGCGCTTGTTCTGACGGTGGGTACAATCAGAGGATGAGTCCACACGGGCAAGGACACACAGATGTGCGTGTATGCACCTGTGTTTGTGTGTGTGTATTTAAAGACCGAGAAAACATGTAAACACAGTGCATACACAGGAAACATGCATGTGAAAAGGCATGCTTTCACACACGCAGGCAAATCAGCCAGGACAAAATGGTAAGAACATGGACCTGTGCCTGTAAGCCTAGCACTTGCAAGACAGAGACAGGAGAACTGCCAGCTTATGGCCACTGTGGGCTTCTTAGCAAAACCCTTTCAAACAAACAGACAAGTCTTGGAAGGCAGAGGGAAGCTGATCTCTGTGAGTTCAAGGCCAGCCTGGACTACATAGTGAGTTCCAGGACAGCCAGGGATAAATCATGAGACCTCTCTCAAAATACATAGTTGGTGTCTTTTACAAGGCTGCAAGTGGCTGCAAGGACATGCTAATACCGTTCTCAGTGCCCTGCTCAACACACAGCAAGTGCTCAGACAAGCAGGTTCTGGAACACGGTATGAGGGATAGCAGTCCTGCACAGATGCACCATGATATGGCTCTGTGAGCTTGTTCCCAGAGCCAGGCTGATGAGCAGCGTGTCTTCATTGCTAACAGGTGCTGCAACGGGCCTGATGAGGACGCAGCTCAACTTCCTCATGAGCCGACAGGCAGATGAGAGGAGCAGTTTCCATCCCTGTCACGTCTTCCAGGCGGAGCACATGTGCTGAGTTGGAGTTTTTTTAACTTCATTCCCTCTCCTTTTCTCTCTCTCTCTCTCTCTCTCTCTCTCTCTCTCTCTCTCTCTCTCTCTCCCTCTCTCCCCCTCCCTCCCTCCCTCCCTC
>NW_026067894.1:5147447-5229708 GCF_014885135.2 Alexandromys fortis
CTCTCTCTCACCCTCCCTCTCCATCGCTCTTTCACCCTCTCTCTCTCTCCCTCTCTCTCACCCTCCCTCTCCCTCTCTCTCTCACCCTCTCTCTCTCTCTTCCTCTCCCCCCTTTTGACACTTCTATCCTAGAAACATCTGTGAGATAAAACAGAGCAGGTCTTATGAATTCTGCGCAGCCTCGGCCCTAACTCCCACCCCAAGTGAGGGAAACATGAATCCCCTGCCTAGGGCCCAGTGGTCCCGTGGAGTGGCCTCTCCAGCGGGGCCCTGGCTTTTCCCAAAGTCACTGCTTTGGATGTCTTGAAGCTGTCTCGTGGGCTACACTCTACAGTGTGTGTGTGTGTGGGGGGTGTCCATGGGCTGCATGCTGGGAGCTCAGCCTGGGCACCAGGTGGGGGTCAACCATTTGTTCCCAGAGCTCTCAGAATTCGATGCAGTACCAGGCTCCGGGAGTAGAAAGAAAGTAAGGAGTTAGGACCCCTTGCCTCTCCCTGCTTCCCTGTAGCTTGGGTATGGTGAGTTATGATCGATTATCACAGTGGTTTATGAATATGTGGTGCTTTGGGTATTCGGGCCCTGAGGGAGTATGAAGAGACCTGCTGATCAGGGGTCAAGCAAGTTGGGGCTCACAGGCAGCTGTTCTTTGTGCTTGACCTTCTGTGACCCTTGAACAGCCTTTAGCTCCAGATCTCACCAATGGCTGAAACCCTCCCTCCCTCCTTCCCTTCCTCCCTCCCTCCTTCTTGTGTCTCACTTTCTCTGTGTGTTTGAAGGATTTCAGAGATGCCATGCCCTTGGCCTTTGTAGGTACACCAGGTGAGGGAGGGGTATGAGCAGCCTTCTTACCCATTTCTTCTCTCTGTCCAGGAACCACACCTCCATTGGGTACTCCTTGTGCTGGACACAGGACTGCTTTAAGGGCCAGCAGTCCCTGCAGGAAGAAGCCCAGGGCACTGATAAGAAAGGAAGTCAGGAGCCCAGTGGTGGTGGTAATGCACACCTTTAATCCCAGCCCTCAGGAGGCAGAGGCAGTCAGATCTCTGAGTTTGGAGTTTGAGGCCAGCCTGGTCTACAAAGCGAGTTCCAGGACAGCCAGGGTTACACAGAAAAACCCTGCCTAGAAACAATTAAAAAAAGAAAAAAGGGGCTGGAGAGATGGCTCAGAGGTTAAGAGCATTGCCTGCTCTTCCAAAGGTCCTGAGTTCAATTCCCAGCAACCACATGGTGGCTCATAACCATCTGTAATGAGGTCTGGTGCCCTCTTCTGGCCTACAGGCATACAACACAGACAGAATATTGTATACATAATAAATAAATAAATATTTTTTAAAAAGAAAAAAGAAGGCAGAATATTCATGTTCTAGATACAGACAAACCCTGAGAGGTGGGGGGAGAAAGGAGAGAGAAAGTCTGTGACTCAGATGTTTGGAGGAAGACCAGGAGAGAGTGCAGACATGGGGGTGGGGTGGGAACAGAAACTGGGACCTAGGGTAGATTTGCATATGTAAGGCGAAGGACCCAGGATGCAGGGTCATCAAAAGGCGTCCCAGCCAGAAGGCTCCTCAAGGTACTCCACTCTCTGCCATGCCCTATGAAGAAAGTCACTGAGCCGAAAGATGAGAAGTAGTTTCTTCTGTGTCTGGTGACCTGGCTCCCACATCCCTCCCTAAGGTCATCTCTCGCTGCTTTCTTTTGTGTGGTGGGCAAAGGATGATGGAACATTTATAGCTAGGTGGGATCTCTATATTGGGAGTGTAATCAGGGGAAGAAGTATTCCTCTGGTCCTGAAAAGGCCAAGCCCATTTTCCAGATGGGGACACTGAGCCACAGGGAAACAAGTAACACCAATAAAGGTGAGCCTAAGATGAAGTCAAACCAGTTGTGATAGTACACACCTGAAATCTTAGTCCTCGAGAGATGGAGGCAGGAGGATCAAGAGTTCAAGTTCACCCTTGGCTTCTTCATGAGTTCAAGATCATTATGGGCTACTTCAAAAACACAAACAAAAGGATTAAATCAGATATGTATGGAAGGTATGGATGTATGGAAGGTATGGAAGGTCAGATCCTGCCTCCCAGGAATTGGATCCTGTTTACCCAGCTGGCGCAAGCCAAGCCGGGGTCATGGGACAGTCCCTGGAGAACTATCATCCACTTGGCAGTTGGTACCCCCCTGCTCAGGTCTATAACCCCTTGTCCCCGTTCTAGCTACCCCCTTCCTGAGAGGCTGCACAAGGTGGCTCTTGATTTCCCAAGAAAGAGGACTAAGCTGTGTCACATCCTTGTTTGCCGCTGCTCTTCCTTCTCCCCTGAAAGCGGAGGTGGCCAGAAAAATACAGAGCCCAGGCTCAACGACTAACCAGTAAGGGCAGAGCAGGGGGCCCTGAACCTGATCCGAGCCCAAAGTGACCCCAGGAAGTGACACACCCTCTCTGAGTACCAGTGTGCTAGTCTGTCAGTTGAGGACAATGGCTGACCTTGACTCACCAGAGTCCCCATGAAGCACAAGCCAATGTGAAATTGTTTGTGAATTCAGAGTGTGGTGTGATTGGCGTTGGTAGCCCTGGCCAGGAGTCCAGAGGCTCAAGGGATCTATAATGCGGTAATTCTAGGTGGGTATCTACACTACTCTGGGAGCCTGTCTCCCATTTTGACTCTGCTGCCCTGTGCTGAAATAAGCCCAGTCCTCACTATAGAGGCACGTGGTAAGTAACTACAGGCGGTCATTCTCGCAATCATTTATTGAACACCTGCTGTGTCCCCAGAGGAAGTACGTACCCAAGAGGGTGCGGCACTCGAGGTCCCACAGTGTTGGATATAATTGAGTTTAAATAGCTCACATGCAGATGCAGGGGTGGGAGGAGCTAAAAAGAATGGAAGGGGGCCTGGAGGCGTGCCTCTGCTGGTAGAGCACCTGTCTGGCATGCACAAAGCCTTGGATTTTGTTCTCAGCACCTCATAAACTGAATGACTTGGTGAATAGATGACCTTCCACTAGGCAGGAGGATTGGAAGTTGGAAAGAAATTCAGGGTCATCCTCAGCTCCATGACAAATTTTATGCCAGCATTCTCTAGAAACCCTGTTTTAAAACACACACACACACACAGAGAGAGAGAGAGAAGGAGGGGGAGGGAGAGACAGAGAGAGTCTTGTTAGGCATTGCTTGTTTGAACTCAGACCATTACGTTCAATTGTACATTGTATCTATTGTATCCTCCATAGTTCACAGAGGAGCAGAGGACTTTCCCAGGATGTAAGAAATGAGGTGTACCCATCGTCACCCCTCTCTTGTGCTCAGGGCAGACACCACAAATAGATCAATTCTCTTTCAACCTCTACAGATGCTATTTCAGGATTCTTCCTAATGTACTCCGGGCAGCCATCACTTGGCTGATGAGAGTTGAGGGGCAAGATGAAACTCTGCAGACTGCTCTAAGGTGGGACCAGATGGTCATGGCTGGGACCCAGAGCAAGGTGTTCTCTTCCACTCTGCCCTCCCGTGTTCTTAGTAAAGTTCACCATGTGTCCAGCTTTGTATGAAACTCAAAGGTGAAGAGAGACTGGTTATCAACAAGAGATTCAGAATCAGGGCCTGGGGAGGGGATCCTGTAATTACGGCATGGAAGCATCCTGGGTCTTCAGGGACAAGGCTGGGACACAGTGTGTGGCTTAGTTATTTTCCTGTTGCTATAATGAAACGCTGGCTTCTTTTGGCTCACAGTTCTAGAGGGGTAGAACCCATGGAGGCTGGCAGGGTATGGTGGCAGGGCCCAGGCTGGTCCATCACACACACTTCAGCAGTCGAAAACCAGACAGAGAGAGAGAGCAGGAAGTAGGGTCAAGCTCAAAGTGTCACCCCTATTTCACTGCCTTCCCAAACTGTGGTTAAGGAAGGCTTCTCGAAGGAGGGGATGTGGAAGTTCCTACTCTGCCAGTAAGCAAATGACAGTTCGTGGGGTCCCATGCAGGAACCATTCTTATAGGTTTCTTGAAGATGAAACTCTAAATTGTGAGATTAGGTGATGGTGTCACAGATGAGGCCACCAGCCTGGTGAATAGGACTTGGCAGTGCCAAGAAGGGCAATGATGATGAGACTTGGGTGGTCTGCGGTATAGGATAGAAATCACTAGCCTGTACCCTAGTTAGGCTGAACCCAGCTCTGCCACATAGATTCTGTTGAACTCAGTACTGATGCCTTGTACTCCCTTGGTGTACTGCTAAGTATCTATCCTAGGTCTTGTCGTGTAGACTGGAAGCCCTGGTGGGACAATGCAGGGTCCTGTTTGTTACTAGCTGGGACTTGAGTCTTATCCTGGCACAGTGCCTGGCTGGCTTATAAAGGTGAATCTTGATTGGTGGATGGGTGGGTGGGAGGATGAGAGGATGGTAAGATGGATGAGTGGGATGAGTGAATGAGTGGGATAGATGGGTGGAATGGGTGACTAGGAAGATGGATGAAGAGTGGAATTAATAGGATAGACAGATAAGTGATGGATGGATAGGAGGATGGGTGGCTAGGTGAGAAGATGGATGAGAGGATGAACAGGTGGTTAAATGGGATGGATAACTGGAAAGACAGATGAAGAATGGATGGAATAGTGTAGATGGATGGGAGATGGATGGTGAGAGAGTAGATAGTTGGATGGAAGGATGGATAGACAGAAAGATGGATGAATGCATGGATGGAAATATGAATAGAAAAATGGATGGATGGATGGATGGATGGATGATGGATGGATGGATATATGGATGGGTGGGTGGGTGGATGGATGGATAGATATAACACCAACCCTCTGGGAAGTACACCATTCTGTAATGATGGTAGGTAGAGGACGCTGGGCTCCCTCACACATCTCAGTGATTGATGTCTTATCTAAGTGGTCATCATGTCATTCTTCGCAGCTTTCTTAGGACACATGCTTTGCTGTCATTCCTGTCCTGCCATACATAAATGACCTTACTCTTCCACTGACTTACAGCAGAACCACCTGCTGCTCTTTAACTCTGAGGGCCAAAGAGACCAGGCCCTCAGCACCAGAGGTGGGACCTGCCCAGTTCTGCCATCAACCCCTGCCTGTCGCCCGATAGCCACTTCCTTATGTGAATCTCACTGTCCTCATCAGCACCACGAAATGATGATAGCCTGACTCTTGAATCACGAGGTTAGAAGCTGGGAAGCAGATTGCTCTGGAAAGGCCCAGACTGAGGTCAGGGCAGGGACAGCCTTGTGAACTGTGCTCCACACACTCCTGCCATATCTGTCACAATAAGGGAATGCCCACTGCTGGGTGAACTCTAGAGACACGGAGAGCCTGTGTCTCTGGGGGGATCTTATTTGAATGCATAGGGCTCTTCCTGGCATGGACTGAGTTTGGAAGGAAAGAGCCAGGAGGACCCGGGCCAGATCTGAGGCTTCCAGGAAGGGTGTTGGGGGCAACGTGCCGCCTGGGGACTAAGATGCTAGGTTCCCCTCCAAGGAGGCAGGAGGACCCTAAAAATGGAACGAGAAGCTGCCAAAAGCCGCTTTCTTCACTTTCGACTTACTGCCAAGGAGCGGCAGGACCACAGGCTCTGCAAAGCTCTGCTGGCCCCCTGGGCACTTGTCCCAGAAGCCTAATTACCCTCTATCGCTGGGCTGCCAGCGCACAGATTGAGGGCCGTGGAGCACTGCATGAAAAACAGACAGGATGGAGGAATGCCTCCAGTCTTTCACAGGAGGATGCCATGGCACCTCTCAGCCCTCACATTGAACTTGCTTAGAGTCCTGATGAACTCTGACCTCTTCCAGCATCTCATCCTCATGGCCAACTCAGTCATGGCCACAGTGAGGCCTCCTCCGTAGCCTCCCTGTTCACCATAGTCCATTCCTCACCCAACACATGGAGGGACCCATTCCAACCCACAGGCCACTTTTAAAACCAGCTAGAACCGTTGGTGGTGTCCCATTGTAGGGAAGCCCAGCCTGGTCTCTTTCCCCATGGCTATGAGGTACAGGACTCTGCCTCCTTCCTACTGATCTGACCCCATCTAAGGGACCTGCTCCTCCCTTTGCCATCCTCCAGTCTACCGGGCCTGCTCTCCCCGATAACTCTCCGTGTCTGCCCAGCTTACTCCCCTCGATACCCTCCCTGGCCACCCAGACTTGCATCTCCTCCACCCTCTCCTGAGAGGGACCTCGGCAAGCTCTGTTCCTTCCATAGGCATCCCTTCCATGTGTTGTCTGCCCTAGGAGGACCAGCTCAGAGAAGTCCCCAACCCCTGCCCCAGCTAAAGTCCTCCCGGTCCCTGCACTCTGTAACGATTCCCCTGTATGTTCCTTGTGTGTGCATGGGGCGCATGCAGAGATCGGAAGGCAGCTGGCAGGAGTCACCTGTCTGCTCTCACCATGTGGGTTCCGGGTATTAAACTCCGGCCGTCAGGCTTGGTGGCAGACACCTTCACCTACTGACCTATTGTGCCGCCCGCCGTGGATGCGTCGATACCTGTTAGCTGCTCATTCTCCTTGCCTATTTCTAAGCTCCCATGTAGAGACCTAATGTGTTTGCTGTGTTACTGTGTGAGCGGCTGGTGTAGTGGAGATTGGACCTAGGACCTCAGGCATGCTAAGTCAATGCTCTACCACCGACCTATACCCAGAGTGGGTCATCTCCTCTCCTTTTTTTTTAATATATATTTTAAGTGTTTGTTTGTATGTATTATCTGTGTACCTCTTTTGTGCCAAGTGTCCAAGGCCAGAAGAGGGTATCAGATGCCCTGGAGCTGGAGTTACAGATGGGTGTGAGCCTCCATGTGGGTGCTGAGAACTGACTCTGGGTCCTCTGCATGAAGAGCAAGTGTTCTTAACTGCTGAGCCATCTCTCCAGTCACCCCCTTGTCTGTCTTCCTTCCTTTCCCCCTCTTTTCCTTTTTGAGGCATGTGTTATTATGTGGACTTGGTATGTAGCCAAGGTTGACCTCAATCTCCTGATATCCCATCTCCACCTCCTGAGTGCTAGGTTTACAGGTGTGTACCACCAAATTCAGTTTATGTCGTCCTGGAGACTGAATTCAGGACTTCCTGTGTGTACACTCGGTGGGCTGAGCCATATCCCAAACACCCATTTTTTACTCCCTCTGTAGCCCAGGCTAGCCTTTAGCTTGTGATTTTACTGCCTCAGCCTCCTGAGTGACTGGGCTTACAGGTACACGCCATCAGCCCCAGCTATAGGTGTCTTTTCTGCTGAATGAATGATTCGTTTAATGAGACACAGATGGTGTGAATGACCATTGATTGAGTCCCTGCAGGCCCATGGCACCGCCCACTTGCAAATCTCACATTCTTCTCTCTATGCAGTGCTCTGCTAGGGAGTGTCCCCACTTCACAGCTGAGAGAGCTGGAGCTCTGGGGGTTCAAGCAGCTCCCCCAAAGCCATTCAGCGTCAAAAGGCAGGTCTGTGACCCCTAACACCCTGCTCTGGGGTCACTGGTTTTAAAGCAAGTGTCAGCACCCTTGTTTCAGGACCAGAGGATGCTCTGAAGACCTTGACCAGGAAAAGCTGAGGCTGACTTTGGACCCCATAGTGTTGTTTCTTCTGCAGGGGTGCCCTGGGATCTACTAGGTGATCACCAGGGGAACAGGAAGCTATACGGGGTGACAGCAAGATCCAGGGCAGGGGACACTCCCAAGGGAGAGGAGATCACAGGAAGAATAAGTAGCATATGAAGCCAAACATGGTGGCTCATGCTTGTCATCACTGCAAGTTCAAGGCCAGCCCAGTCTGCCATCGACAAAACAGTAACAAAAATAGCAGCCGTCACCTGGCATGGACCAGGCATTTCCTGAGCCCTCAGTAGTGTTTCAGGCGTCTCCTAGGTAGCGACCATCTTCTCTACAACCCCGGGAAGGAGAGTATTGTGCCAGTCTCCAAGTGGCACAACTGGGGCCCGGGGAGGAGTGGTTAGGAATGGGGCGAGACTTGAGGAAGCACAGTCAGGAGGCCTGGTTCATTCCAATGTGCACACAGGTAACTACTGCACCAAACTACCACTCTGTAGAGAGCCAAGCACAGCCTCAGGAAGGTTCCCAACCCAGGGTGAGGTAACCATAGCCAGATATTCCAGGTCCTAACTGATCCAAGCCCTTCAGAGTCCTTAGTCAGGTGTAGAGGGCACCAGGTCCTGTCCAGCCCCTCGGCTTTGAGCCCACTGTTGTCTTCAGCGCACCAGGTCCTGTCCAGTCCCCTCCATTCTGTGCCCACTGCAGTCCTGAGGGCGCCAGGTCCTGTCCAGCCCCTCTGCTCTGTGCCCACTGTCATCTCGAGGGCACCAGATCCTGCCCAGCCCTCTCCACTCTGTGCCTGCTGTATAGTCTTTTGTTAGCTCAGTTTCACACACTGAACACAGACCCTTGAGTCGGGCGGCTGGAAGTCCCTCGCCCTTCCCGTGGCCCCTGTCATGTGTTGCTGGCTACTCAGCTGCTTAGAAACCCGGTGTCATCTGCTATAGATAGAACCCAGTTTCATCGGGGCACTATAATGAGGGAAGGTGACAGCTGAGCATGGCCCAACCCAGATGCATCCCCATTTCTTAGGTGACAGCTAACCATGAGTGAGAGGAAGCATGTGACATCTGGTTCCGTTTAAACCCCTGCTCCGAGGACTGGGGCGAGGGCTTAGCTGGTCATGTGCTTTCCGTGCAAGCAGGAAAATCTGGGTTCAAGCCTTAGCACCCCACAGAGAAAGTCTGGCACGTGACCTGGGAGATGGCTCAGCTGGGAAAGGCACTTGCCACCAAGCCTGAACACTTGAGTTCTATTCCCCAGAGCTACCTGGTGGAAGGAAAGGACAGACTCCTCCAAGTTCTCCTCTGACATCCACACATGTGCTCCCCGCCCCCCGAGTAAATAAATAAATATATTTTAAAAGTTAATTAATTTAAAGAACTAGTTGTGGGGGCGTGCATTTGTATCTCAGCACTGGAGAGACAGGGACAGGAGGATCCCTGGGGCTCACTATTAGGCAGACTAGCCTAATTGGCAAGCCCCAGGCAACTGAGAGACCCTATGTCAAAAAACCATGTGGAACATACTTTTAAAAAAAATCTAAGAAATGTTGTCTGAGATTCCTTGTAAATGTAAATGTGCTCCCCCAACATATACATGCAACCACGCACACACATATGAACATGCACATACACATATATATGCTCCCCCCATATATATATCACATACCTGTGCACCCACACAAACACAGGCACACACACACAGACACATGTGAACATGCACATACACATCATATGCTACCCCACATATATATACAATCACATAAACACATATGAACATGCACATACACATACATATGCTCCCCCATATATATATACAATCACATAAACATATATGCAAATGCATATACACATACCTGTGCACCCACACAAACACAGGAACACACACACACAGAGAGACACATATGAACATGCACATACACATCATATGCTCCCGCCACAAATATATATACAATCACATAAACACATATGCAGATGCTACACACATACCTGTGCACCCACACAAACACACACACACACCACACACAATCAAATGAAAATAAACTCCTGCTCTGCCACTTGGGACTGGTGACACTGGGCAGGTGACATCCCCCTTTACACCTGGGTTCCCTGTTGACTGAGACTATTACAGTATCCTTTGATATCCTGTGAGTTCATCCACATAAGGGTACTTAGGACATGGCCTGGCCCAAAGGGAGCACCAAGCAGAAGCTGTTATTTATCAACAGAAGCTGTTATTTATCGGGTTACAGTGCTGAAATACTAGTTCTGACCTCTTGCAGCCGGGTCAGCGGATGCGCGGTAGGACGGACACTGTGATCTGAAGTCCTGACTCGGTGACGAGTGGGTTCTCTCCGTGGACTGTCATTCACCAGAAGCTGTTCCCCTGCTATTCATCCTCGGTTTTCTTAAGGATTAGAGCGCTTCTCCGTGGGTGCTGAGCTAAGTGCTTGTCAAATTTATGAGCTTTCAAAGCCACTTTTCGGAACCATCAGCACCCATGTTTATAAGGGCTGAGATAAGAGAAGGGTTTATGAGATTAGAAAGTTGTCATCATCCCCTGTATTAACATTGGCTCCTCTCAGTTTCTTCCACTGTTACCAAACCATGGCACAGGCAGGGAACAGCAGCCCCAGGCCCCATAAACACAATCTTCAAATAAAGGGAACATTTAGGGGCTGAGGCTCTGTTGAGTGGCGATTGCTCCAAAACACGACAACTGGGCGACTTTATGGTAAAGTCTCCCGGCTGCTGACCTAAGATCACTTGCACGACAAGCCTCTGCTGCTGGCTAGCTTATAGTTTTCAACTTTTGACCTTTTAAAACTGAGAAGGTGTGGGCTCTCCATGTCCACATTAGTGTTTGTAAGCAGTGTGGCAATGCGTGAGTACACGCGTGCGTGTGGTGTGTGTGTGTGTGTGTGTGTGTGTGTGTGTCTTCATGTGTTCCTATGTGTGAAAGTCAAGGGCAGCCTCAGGTGTCATTCCTCAGGAGCTGTCCAGCTTGGCTTCTTAAGTCAAGGTCACTCACTCACCAGCCTAGAACTTGGCCTGTTCTGACTGACTAGTGGGCCCCCAGGAACCCTCCTGTCTCCACCTCCCCAGCACTAGGAATACAGATGCATACCACTATGCTGGATTTTTATATGGATCATGGGGATTGAACTTGGGTCTTCATATTTGTCTATCAATCATTTTACCAAATGAGTTATCACCCCAACCCTCCCTAGAAGCGGCTTTTGAAGAAGCAATTTGTCTGGCGCACGCCTTTAATCCCAGCACTCGGGAGGCAGAGGCAGGCGGATCTCTGTGAGTTCGAGACCAGCCTGGTCTACCTAGCTAGCTCCAGGACAGGCTCCAAAGCCACAGAGAAACCCTGTCTCGAAAAACCAAAAAAAAAAAAAAAAAAAAAAAAAAAAAAAAAAGAAGCAGTTTGTCCTGGGGAGTGTTTGCAGTAGGGTGAACCTGAAGGAGCCTGTGTAAAGACACATGCCACCAGGTCTCCACTCTGCTTTCCCAGTTGAAAGTAGCATCACCTCCTTCAGTCAGTGGACTCCAAGCTCCAGGCTGGAGGGAGTCTCATGGTGTCACCTGTTCCCCTTGTCCTACTGGCCCTGGGTCTCTCCAAACTAGACTCAGGGTTCTGGCTACAGGAAGGAACTAGAGGCTCTCCAGCCATGTTGTTTCCCAGGTCTACGCCTTTGCTAGGCTGTTCTGTCTGCCCAGCACTCTTTGCTTCCACCTTTCATTCTTTTGTCTTGCTTTATCTCTCAAGCCTGCTCAAGTGCCAGCCCCTCCCGGTAACAGCAACATCTAAGGCCATCTCCCAGACAATGGAGAGACGGCTCCGTGGTTTAAGAGCACTGGGATGGCCATGAACACACCGTGTAGCTAAGGACGACCTTGAATTTCTGATCCATCTACCTCCACCTCTTAAGTGCTGGGATTTAGTTATATCGCCCACACCCAAGGCAATGCTGGGGGTCAAAGCCAGGGCTTATGCGTGTGAGGCAGGCACTCTCGCAACTCAGCCCCAGACCATTGGTCAGTTTTAATTAACAGAGAGGCAGACTGGTTACAGCAGAGAACAGGCTGCAGATGTGGGGAAAGAACACTGGAGAAATACAGGGGAGACTGGGAAAGGCTGACCTGAGAACCGGCCACCCAAACAGCAAGGCTGCTGGGGTGTGAGCTGAAGACACTGGGTCTAGGACCCCGGCAAAGGACCACCCCTGCCTTCCCAATGCTTAGAAGATAAAACTCCAGACAAACTTGTGACACGATGGTCACCTCCTATTGCCTGAGTTCCTCCATGCATCCCATTCTTGACCCCTCTGCCCTGCCTTTACCCTTCGGGCCTTTAAGCACACTGTTCTGTCTCACATGAGGTCTTTGTCTCTTCTGGCCTTGGCCAGCGCCTCTTCATTCTTTAACACCTTGTCCAAATGGCCCTGCCTCTGGAGAGCCTTCCATGACAACCCCTGCTTGTCATGCTCACTGTCCTCTGCCAGGCGGCGTCGAGACTTGGTACTGTGGTGTGTTCCACGCTGTGACAGGTTCCTGCCACAGAGGTGGGCAAAGGACAGCCACAAAGTGGTCACTGGGAAAAGGCCATTCTGATGGTGGACCCAAGTCTCTCCTGGCCTGGAGGGCAGAGCCCAATAAGATTAGAAGAATAACCTCTATTTCCCAGGGACTGAGATGAGACAATGCTGTAGGCAGGAGGGGCCGACAGGACTCTGTAGTACTCTAGCCGCGGCTGCTGGCAAGGTCAAACCTGAGGTATTATCCCAAGTATCCCCCGCACTACTAAAAGATGGTTACAGCAGAGAACAAACCTGACATATCCTACCCGCTGTTACTCGGTGACTTCCTTATTGGGAGCTCCAAGGGAGCAGGAGGATGCTGGCTGGCATTCCCTTCTGTTCTTAAGGCCTACGACCGCATTGTATTTTCAGCAGCTTTTGGCTTGTGGTCAACTCAGACCCCCAAATCTCTTCCCCGGGATGCCTGCCAAACCACATCATGTACATTTGATTTATGGCTTCGGTTCGCCGAGGCTACCCATGCTCCCCAGAAGCCAACAGGAGTAGGGTGATGGTTTCTGTACCCCTGAGGAGAGAGCCTCCCTGTGGCTGTGAGTCAGCTCCCCTCCCCCGGTGTATTTCCTAATCCTTGCTCCCTGAGGTGTTCAATACTGAGTCCTTTCCTGTCAGGTTGTAATTAGCATTCAAGTCATAGGCACCCAGGATCCAAGCAGACAAACCTCACAGGAAGTGGTGGTTCTGGAAACCACCCAGGGGAGACAGGGAGAGAAACAGACAGGTGTGGAAGGCTGAAGCCACTGTGTGTGGCATTTATGTGTCCCATGGATGGGATTGAGTGACATTGAGCCTGTTTCTCATCTGGAGAATGAATGGTAGAGTGGCAAACCCAAGTGTCCTGGCGTGGTTGGGACAGAAGATCCTGGTGGAAAGGCATTTCTAGGGCATCATTGTTTCTTCTGTCTGGGGCCACAGGGTAAGAACAGATAGGTACTCGGTACCCAGTACTCTCCCTCAGACTTACATCCCTGACTCAGATAAATTCCCACAACACCAAGGTTGGTTACATCTCTTTCCCCCATGTTGTCATTTATTTACTTTTGAGACAGTGACTCTCTTTAGCCCAGACTGGCCTTGAACTAGTGACCTTTTTCTTCTGTCTCCCAAATGCCGGGATTACAAATGGGGCGTCACTATACCTTGCCGAAGTATTAGCTTTAACTTATTTATTATTCTGAATCAGTGTTTCACATAGCCTGGGCTGTATAGACAAAGCTGGCCTTAAACTGATCCTTCTTTCTCCACCTCTGAAGTTCGGGGGTTACAGGCAGGCACCCATGGCTCCCAGTTTGTGCCATGCTGAGGTATTGAACTAAGGCCTTCGTGCGTCTGGGCAAGTCTCTACCAACTGCACAGCACCCTAACTTTTATTTATTTGTTCTCGTCTCTCTCTTTGTTGTGTCAGGGGTGCAACACAAGGCCTCGTGTGTGCTAGGCCAGTGCTGGCACTAACGTCCCCTCAGCCAAGGTGCTGTTGCCTTTTAATTGTCATTGTTCCTCCAGTGCTTGCCCTGGTGTCCCCTCCCAGCCCTCACAGCTCTGCCAGCAGCCATCACAGCAGGGCACATTGTTTCCATGGTTCCTTACCTCTTCCTTTTGTCTCGCTCCTTAGCCGCTCCCTTCTGTGAGGGCAGGGTCCACAGCTCCTCCCTCACTGTAGGCTAGCACCTGGCCCAGGCTAAACGGTTTATGCAATGGTATATACAAACCATTTAGGACTTTTATGGGACATTCTAATGGAGTTAACAGTGAAGCGTGCGCAGAGATGCAGAAAGAGAATTGTTCACTCTCCATCACGAACAAGGTGCTGTTCCCTTGCTGGGCCTCAGTTTCCCTCACTGTCAACCGAGACTTTTCTTGAGGTCTGTTTGACTCTGAATGATGACTTGGAAAGGGACAAGGGACGGAACACCGCGTGACAGGCTGAAGAAGTCACCTGCCAGGAATCTCTCTCACTCTGTCAATGTCACTACTGGCCTGGAAAAAAAAAAAAAAAAAAACCAAAACAAAATAACCACCCCACACAGGCCAGGGCCTGTGAGCTGACACTCCCGCCCCAGCCCACTGACAGAGTCTGAAAGGTGCATAGCAGCTGCCTCTCCGGGTGTCCCGGACTTTGTTGCCTTAACCCAGCTCACCAAGCAGGTAAAAAATTCCAGACATGTTCTCTGCTGACAGCTAATTGTGTCCTTTATTAATGAGCCTGGTTTTCTTGGGGCGGGGGTAGGAGGGAGGCTAGCCTCAGCCCAGGGCCCCCTCAGGTGGGGCCTGGACCAGATTTCTGGATACGGTAGCAGAGGGACGGCTGCAGGAGGTGACCCAGAGAGAGAGCTCCAGCTGGAGAGGGGAGGGAGCCTCCTTAGGACCCCCAGCCGCAGCAGGGGTGACAGCGGCAATGGAGTGTTGCAGGGACTTTGGAATCTGGCAGCCCAGGGTCTGGATCTCAGTGTGGCCACCGAGGTACAGTGAGCTACGCAAAGGATACTGACAGCTCGCCCATTCTGTCACCAGGCCTGGGACACCAGGCCCCATCTCTATGACCTATTCCACCGAATGGCAATACAGCAGCCAAATGTGCCTGGGGCTTGGGGCTGGCCCTGCCAGATGTGTCACGCTTTCTGGACACATCCGGCTTCCCCGTGGGCACATGGTGATTATTATTTAACACTAACATTCCAGCTGCCAGTGAGTTCCAGCACTGGGCGGCACCCATCTAGAGATGCTTGTCATACAGAGTCTCCGGCCGGGGGTGAGGGGACACCCAAGCCTTCCTTTCCTCAGAAGGATGTATGTAGTAGGTGGTGTTAACTCAGTAATAGGAGAGGGACTTAAACCAGGCGGGAAGATCGGCATGTGCAAAGGCCCTGAGGCTAAAGGAATGCTGGAAGAGAAGTCCATTGAGAAAGAGGGGACCTTCTGGGTTACTAATTTTTATTTATTTATTTATTTGTTTGTTTGTTTGTTTGTTTGTTTTTACCACAAGTGAGGTGGGTGTGTTGTTCATGAGCAGAGAGCTTCCTGAGTTGTTTCCTGTTCTTTGGGCTCTCTATACCCACCCCCAGCCCCTGCCCCACCTATAGCTTCACCCCTACCCCCACCCCTACTCCCACCTACAGCCCCATGCCTTGCCCCACCCACCCCTACTCCCACCACAGTATGGAGAGCTGCCAGCAGCTCCTAAAGTAGAGTGGAAGGGAGGACAAGGACAAAAGCCAGAAGCGTTGTCAGGAGGCTGCCAGCAGGGTCCTGTGCCTCCTCTGTCTCTCTTTTTCTCCACGGTAACTGACAGTGTGGTCTTAGGTACAGTGCTAGCCCTGTCTGTGTGGTGGAGTACACAGTCGTAAAGCAAGGTAGGTACTTAGGACAGCATATCCTAAAAGCTCTGTGAGTTTGATTTCCCCAGACCCCCTCCTGCCTCTCCAGCACCACCTACCTCCCAAGAGCCTTGAACTTCATGCTTCAGCAGGCCCTGCACTATTCTGAGCTCCTGGCGCACACGCTACGCCATTTCCCACCTCCTGGCCTCCACACAGCCTCCGCCTCCGCCTGCGGAGTCCTCTCCCACCTGCAACTCCCATCTAAGCAGACCTCTAGCTCAAAGGACACTTTCCGCAGGGCATCCACTTTCTCCTTGCTCCTGGGCAATGTCCCCTGATGGAAAGAATACGGGAGGAAGTGGGTGCAGGGTGAGAGCTGCCTTCCAGTCCAGCTGCAGCACAAACTAGCCAGATGTTCAGCCCCTGTTTCCTCAACTCTCTCCCCCTCAGGGCCAAGGAGAAGATGCAGTGGCGTCCTAAGCCCCTGTCCTGTACCTGGCAGCTGCTAGGACCCAGATCAGTTTCATTACAGAGGGAAGACAAAGAATGGACGTCTACTAGGGTGATCATGATGGCTAGTGTAGCCCCGGATCCCTGGCATAGCTCCAGCTCCGCCCCCTCCCATAACCTGCAGCCCAGGGGTCGGGAGTGTTGTTCAACCCTCCTGTCCATGCCTCCCTCCTCCACCAGGGCCTGGTCAGCCTATGCCCCAAAGCCTGCAGCAACCACAACCACACGGCCCTTAGAAATGTCCTTAATTGCTTCAGTGCGGGGAGTCACCCTGCAGGCAGATAATTAAAAAGTTCAGAGCTTGATTAATTGAGAGGAAATTGGAGGAATGGGGCTGCCTGCTGGGTGGGTAGGAGCTCTGGCCTCTTGGTGGGGAGCTGGGATATCTTGAAAGAAGGAAGGCTGTCAGGGACCCGGGGCCTGACATAGGGTCTGGGGAGTGAAAAACCTGAGCTGCCAAATGTCCCCAGTCACCTTTGCACGCCGTGGGATCCCATGTCTAGCTTTCTCAAACTCTGTGAACTCTGTCCCTGCATGCCACTACTGAAGACCAGGCGACATGAGCCATCAGACTTGGGGGCCAGTCACTTAGGGAGGGAACTGTGGCAGAGTACTGATTCTGTGCCAGGTGGCTCAGGGACTTTCCTCAAGAGGTTCCCAGCAGGTGGAGCAAGAAGGTGGGATTCTTAGTGAGCCAATTGCCAGGGGCATGGGAAGGGGTTTGGGGAATCCAGAGTGGCTCAAAGACCCTGGTCCACTGGTAAGCTAGCTAGCCTTAAGTGTAAGTCTTAACCTTCCAGGGCTATACTCACCTTCCAGGGCTATGCTCACCTCCCAGGCCCTTGGCTACGTGTGCTGTTTCACAGGCCACTTCTTATCGTCATTATCCTTCACTTTGAAAATGGGGACACCAATAGCCAGGCCTGGTGGTCTACATCCATCATCCCAGGTACTCGGGAGGTTGTCACGGGAGGATTGTAAGTTTAAGGCCTATCTGGGCTAGAGAGTGAGTCTTAAAAAGGAAACTTAAGAGCAGGGGTGCAGATCAGTGGTAGAGTGCTTGTCTCGTGCACGCAGGCTCCTGGGTTCAGCTTTGCAGAAGAATAAAATGGGGGGGGGTTCACCTCCTTGTGTACAGGACAGTCATGAGCCAAGTGTGGCTGGAGAAGTTCCTGCCCAGCTCCAGGTATAGCTGGGCCCACAAGGATAGCGGGGAAGCTGTCTCCCTGCCTGCCGAGAGAGAGCTTCCGTGTGGCTTCACAATCGAGTTGGAGGACCCGATTGGGCATCCTGCCTGACTTGGCCCAGGAGACTTACTGCTAGTTAATCCAGTGGTAAAAGCAGGGAACAGCAGAGTATCAAAGTCCCTACGCCCAAGGCTGACTGGAACCCTTCTGCTCAGCTCAGCCACAGGGACTCCACCAGCCCCTCCCTGACCCAGGCACAGCACCAGACCCTGGCAGCATGGAGACCAGCCTTCTCCCAGTACAAAGTGAAAAGACAGAACCTTGTGTTGCCTACAGACAGAGTCTAGCAGCCGGGGGGGGGGGGGGGGGGGGGGGGGGGGGGGGTCAAAGGTGTGGTCCCTCCAGCACCTACCTTGCCAGGCACAGAACTAAAGAAATGGCCTGGCTCCTGATCCAGCCACCCACCTCTGTTCTCAGAATTCTTACCTAGCAAATTCCTTTCCCCACCTGGAACCTGGAACTTTCCAAGACAGTCAAGGAAGCCATTGCTTCCCAGACCCCAGAACCTACCCCTGTTTTCCTCCACTGCATCAGGCAGAGAAGCTGGCTGAAGGAAGGCATGGAGCAGCCCAACTTGGGCCTTTGTTCTCAGTGTTGTAGTTGTGGTAGATGTCTGTAGCCCAGCCTGAACTTCTAAGGAAAGGGGCTGTGTCTGCTGCCCTGCATTTCCAGGCTTGGTGCAGCAGGCAACGGCCGGTGAGTGCAAATCCTCAACCTGACGCCAGAAATCCTATTCTAAGACGCTTTTCTAAGGCACAAAACAATTTAGAATACTGTGTCAAATGCCCTTCAGGTGATGTATGTAAGGTGTGTGTGAACATGAATGAATTCATGTTCAGACTTGGGTCTCAAGAGCTCATTGCATTTGCAAATATTCTACAATCTGAAATCTGAAATACTTCCGAACCTACGTTATTTCCAGCAAGGGTGGCTCTGCCTCAGCCATGGCAGCAAGCACTGTTTCGTACGTAGCACGGAGCCAGCACCATTGCAAGGCCTGTACTACCCACTCATTTAACTTCCCCCAACAAATTCAAGTTCCATATTATCATTATTCTCGTCGCGCTCGTACGAAATAAGGCCTGAAAAGGTCAGGTAATTTGCCTGAGGTCACACAGTTAATGAGGGGTAGGACCAGACCTGTATCAGCTCGACAGTCCATGCCCAGATCCCGACTCATCAGAGCTCTCTGCTCAGGGTGGGGAAAGACAGGTAGAACGTGGGGGGGGGGGGCCGGGGAGACATTCTACAATGTCACCAAGAGCCTTCTGCCCAGAGTGTTCCCAGAAGAAACTCTTTCCAAGTACCTCCCCCAAGCCACCTAACACATCAGGCCAGACTAAGCAGCTGACGCGAAATGGCATCAGTCATCTTTGGTACTAAACCAGCATCCCCCTGGAAGAAGGGGGCAGAAGTGGCAGGCCAGCTACCAAGGATCACTTGGTGCCAATTAGCAGGCCCACCATGCCAGGCCCAGATGGAGCCCTGCCTCGACCGGCTTGGGCCTTATTTGGTCAATTATCACCTATCCCCGGAGCCCAGGGGAGCAGGGAGAAAATCTGCTTCCTTGCAATCCCCCTCCCGTCTCCGGCCGGCTGCCATCCGCTCGCCTGGCGAAGCACTCTGGGCATCTGCAGAAGGAGGCAGGCGCAGACTGCCTAGACTAATGTCCCGGGCTAGAGGGCAGAGTTCCGCCTCTGTCCTGCGGGATGACTGTCCTCAATAAGCCAGTCTCCAGCTCTGGCACTCGGCACCTGACCCTGCGATCATTTCCCTAACCGGCGGTATTTGAGTTCAACGATTCAGGATTACTCAACCTAGAAGTCCAACTCCAGCCCTGCCATTTTTGATTTTCTAGCTACTTGACTTTAAGGTGGCCAGTTATTCCTTTGAGCCTTGGGGTGTGTGTGTGTGTGTGTGTGTGTGTGTGTGTGTGTGTGTGTGTGTGTGTTGGTGTGGGCGTGTTTCTGCCGGGGCACACACATGGAGAGGTCAGAGGACAACCTGCTAGGATTAGTTCTATCCTTCCACCAAGTGGGCCTCAGGAATCACACTCAGGCTGACCCACTGAGCCATCCTGCTGGCCCCTGGTTTCCTTTTCTATAAAGTCCAAATAGTAACTTCACCAAACCCTGATGCGCAGTGACATGAGTCAAATGAATGAGTTTAGCCACACTGGGCTAAGCACTGACTCGTCCCCTTGAAGATTCTGGGCAGCGGCAGTTCTGCTGTCAGAGCTTGCTGGAGGCTTGGAGCCCCCAGAGTCACAGAGAACAGGCCCTGAGTTTGGGAACTTTGTGCGGCTCATGCATCTGACCTCTGGGAGCTGCTCATCCTTCCAGTGGCATCCACTGGCGCACCTACTGTGTGCAGGGGGCTACGCTGGCGCACCTACTGTGTGCAAGGTGCTACGCTCGGCCCTACCCCATCCACCACTCACCAGCCAGGAGTCACCTCACCTGGCCGTGCCGGCTCTGGTTTGTATCGGGGAACTTACATGACAGCTGTGCATGTCCCCAGCAGCACAGTGGCCCTGGTCTCGGGCCGGTCACCTGGAGTTGGCTCTCGGGGAAGCACACACAGTACGCGAACACAAATGTGGGTCGGGGCTTCTCACTTGCTAACCAGCAGCACAGGTCGGTGCTGGCCGGCAGAAATGGGGAAAGCAGTCCAGAAGTGCTCTGAGGAGAAAGGAGCAGGCTCTGCAGCCGGGCTGCCAAAGTACCTGTGAGTGGCTGAGAAGTGGCCCCTCGAGCTAAAGTGTCTGATGGGGTCAGGGGTGGAGATGTGGATCGGTTGGTAGAGTGTTGGTCTAGCAGACACGAAGACCCAGGTTTGATCCCTAGCACCGAATAAATCAGGTGTGGCGGCACAGGCCTATAATCCTGTCACTCAGGAGGTGGGTGTGGATTTAGAAGTTCAAGGTCATCTCAGTCTCCCGACAGTGATTTCAAAGTCTGGGCTACAGGAAAAACTGAAAACAAGTGGCCAGTGGGACTACAAGCCTTCCTGGCTGGCCTCAGACTTGGGAATTTGGGGACTCGGGACTTAGAATTTAAGAACTGGTCACCCTAGCAGACAGGCCCGGAAGACAGAAAGAGTGAGAATGTGTCCGTCTGCACACTGAAGTGGTCTGATGGGTCACGAAGATGCGGGTGGCCCACATCCCTCCCTGTTTCTCTGTACAGTGAGGATGTATTTCTCCATTGAACCAATACCTCCTGGGGTCCCACTGAGGCTGGGAGCTTCTTTAACATCTCCAGCATGGGACCTGCAAGCCCCTGGCCGCCGCTGTCTAATGCTGGTCCAAGCTGAGGGTCACTGAAGGGAAAGAGTCTGAGGCAGAGGCCAGCATAGCTTTGGCGCTTTAACAATGTCGAAGTTTCACAATAGTCTAGTTCTTCCCATTGCTCTGTTCATTCATCTGGGCGACTGGCAAGGCCTCTCGGGTAAACAACCCACCGGGCACATGGATTCATAAGAAAGCCATGAAGGCAGGCACTCAGGGAGACTTCTTGGAGTAGGTACCCAAGTGACCAAGTGCCCAGTGACCAAGGGAGGGCAGTCTGGGTGGCAAGGACACCACATGTGAGTGAGTGAGTGTGGAGGGACACGGAGTGGATGTCAAGGCAGGAGAGATGGGCGGTGCCCCAGCTTGAAGTCTATGGGACCCTGAAGATCTTGGACTCCTTGAGGTGGCTCTTGGGACAGCAGCTGCCCAGTGAAGCGTTCTGCACACACCTCTGAATTCACCTGCTCAGAGGAGCTCATCCAGGGGTTTTAGTGCGTTCACGGAGCAGTGCAAACACCACCACAATCGATTTCAGGATGTGTTCATCGTCCCCAAAGTAAGCCTGTTACCCATTAGGAGCCATTTCCCCTTCTCCCCTGTCCCCTGCCCTTGGCTGCCACACATCGACTTCCTGTCTCTTCAGATGGGCTCTTCTGCCTGCGCCTCTTTCCTATAAATGGAACCGTACTTTTGTGAAGGGCTTCTTTGAGAGAGAACAATGTTTTCAAGGTTCCCCAGTGGGAGCACGAACCCGGGCTTCATTCCTTTTTGCAGCCAAATAATATTCCGTTGTCTGCTGCTGCTTCTCTTTCTGTGACATGGAACAACTTGTGTGTTAGAAAGCTGGCTGGGGAGGTTGGGCAGGAGGAGGCCAGATGGTCCTGCCAGGCCAAGGAGTGGGTGGGAAAGAGCTTTCTAGATGCCTGCAGGGGTGGGAGCTGGCCAAGAAGAGGCAGGCATGGGACCCTGCTGTGGAGGGAAGACCTGGTAATTGAGTGACTGCAGGGGGTGGGAGGAGAGGAGGTGCAGGCAGGGAAAGGGGTACTCCTGGTGACCGTGACCGGGTGGAGAATGAGGCGACCTCACAGGTTGAAGAGGAGAAAGTTTGAGGACGTTCAGAGACTGAAGGTGGTTGTGTGTGTGTGGGGGGGGGGGTGGCTGAGGACCAGGCTAGGATCAGGCTGGCCTGGGACACAGTAGCCCAGCACAGCAGCTGGGAAGGTGGTCCAGATGGCTGGCATGGCACAGAGGGGAGAGAGCAGCCACCTGCCAGGCAGACGGGAACTGGCCAGCAGATGGAACAGGCACTGAGCACTGTACACGCTCCGATGAGAGAGCCAGGAGGAGCTCAAGCTAGGGGCCAAATCCTTGGGTTTCCTTAGGGTAGTTCTAGACCCTCCCACAAGCCCCCACGTTCCCACGTACAGAGAAGGACACAAACTCTGAGGGGCTAGCCCTGAGAGGTGTCAGTTTGCAGCCGCTATGGCTGCGACACCCCAGGATCCCTGGACCATATCGAGATGGTAGCCCTGTTATACTCCACCACACCAAGAACTCGTGAGTGAGGAGTCGGGGTCACAAAGCCAGAGCTGCAGGGGTGCCCAGAGAGTGTCCAGAGTAGCAATTGTCGATCCGCCTCCTCCCCGCCAACACTTGGGGGCGGTGGATGGAAAAGGAAGTCAGTCTGGACTCTAAGATGCAGAAGGAACAGAGGAGCCAGACGGCCAGGGGCTGACCCCAGCTCTGCTGCCAAAGCCCCATCCTGAGACGGTGCCTCTCCCTCTTTGTGCTTTCATTCCGGTGCCTGGATGCGAGAGAGGCAGGGTGGCTGTTAGCCTCAGTCAGCTTCCAGAGAGGGGAATGGCCAAATCCTCAGGACAGAGCTACCTCTCCAGGGGACTTGGAACTGTTGCTGTGTGCATGTTGGTACCATGGGAACCTCCTTGGTGCTGTCATTGGAGCCTGGCGGTTTGTGATGAAGAACCCCTTGTGTTCCCCTTAGAGCCAGGGTGGCCTTCGATTAGCTCGGTGACCATCTTTACTGACCTGTGTCCTGGAAGCCAGCATGAGAGGCAGGCCTGAAAGGGGCTGTTTCCCCATGTCTATACGGAGTTGTGGTTGGCTTGGTACAGAGCAGAGCCCCTTCTGTGCCGTGTCTGGTGCTGTGTTCCCTGTAAAGGCAGGAAATTTTTCTCACCAGTCAGGAAGCTGCAGTCCAGAGAGGTCAATTAACTCATCCAAGGTCACTCAGCAGCTTGGTTTTGATCTAGGTACATGTATGTCTAATGCCAAGATTGCTCTAACCCCCTTGTACAGACCTGAACCAGCAGGATGGTCTCAGGAGCGCTAAGTGCTATTGCCTTGTTTCATGGACACGGAAGTGGGTTAGGTCACTGGTCACACTACACACCCAGATGGATAGGGGATTCTCCAGGCGGCCTGCTTCTTAAACCATGTTCACTGCTATCCTAACTTCGTAATTCTCTAAGCAGCTTCAGGAAGCATTTATAGAGCACTTGCTGAATACCAACTTGTTAGTTAGGCGGAATCCAAGCGGTGGTCACTCAGGTGTGGCTTCGGTTCTTGGGCAGCTGAGAAAATGGCCAGGAAACCCTGTCCGTAGCTCATTGTGGCAGGAGGGTAAAGCCTTTGGAATTCAGGTTTTGTTTCAAGCCCCAGAAAAGGCAGGGTCTCTGACCTGGAGGCTCGGCTGGCAGAAGATGAATTGCTACTAAGACTAGGACTTGAAAAGTAAACCCCAAACACCCAAGGCTGGAAAGACGAATTAGGGACCATGTATGTTAGCCGCTGTATACACGGAAATGGATGTTCAGAGAGATGCAGTCGCTTGCTGAAAGTTGCACAGAACCCAGACATGGAATCGATGTCTTCCAGATGAGGACCCCTGCCTGTAGGTGAACTAGCAGCTTCTCATCCCAGGGAGTTTTTCCTCTGGAGTTCTTTCCCATCCACCTCCTCCCTTAGAGACTGAGAGAGACAAGGCCCTGCCAGCAACCTCTGGGTTCACCTCCCGGGCCAGCAGAAATGGGCGGGTGGATTTGAAACCACCCACACTCCCATGGCTGCCTGCAGTAGAACCTAACCCATGCATGTCCTGGCTGCAAGGCTGCTGCTCATCAAGAGCCTGTGACCATGCCGCTCTGGAGTGACAGGTGCTGACTGAGTGTGGGCACTGCCCCCTCAGGCTGAACCTGGTACTGCAAACCCCTTTATTTTAACCCATTGGCCAAGCTACCTAACTTGGGTTATATCACGTATCATACATATGTGTGCAGAATGCTCACCTTAGGATAGCACTTTTACAGATAAGAAACCTGCATCACAGAATGGTTAAACCACTTGCCCAGAGCAACACAGCCAGGGACTCAGACTCAGGTCTGTGTGACTCCAACCGTGTACCAAGTCATTCATAATGCTGTCTAACTGCCCAGGATTCTGTAACAAAATCGTTGTCTGTGATCTAGAGCCCTATTACCTAGTTCCAGGCTAGTTAGCAGCTAACCAGGTTAGGAATTCAGATTGCTGAGCTCCTCCAGGCTGAGGTACAGGACAGTAAGGGGAGGTGGTTGAGGATGCTGAATCCACAGGCAACTTCAGAGACAATAATAACAGCTCCCCTGGAAACCCTGGGCCAGCGCCAGACTGCCAAGCTGCACCTGAGACCCAAGAACTTCAGGAGCCGGGTCCCCAGGACCATGGCAAGGGATTCCTCATGTTGCAGCCTCTGTTCATCTCACCTGGCCTCCTCAGTGACCCTCCCTGTGTTCTCTCCCAGGTTGTCCATCGGGAACCTTCAAGGCCAGCCAGGGGGATGAGGCCTGTGCCCACTGTCCCATCAACAGCCGCACCACCTCTGAGGGCGCCACCAACTGTGTATGCCGCAATGGCTACTACAGGGCTGACCTGGACCCCTTAGACATGCCTTGCACAAGTACGTTCTCCCCCACCCCAGTCCACTCACGGGAAGGCTCAAAGCAAGGGGGATGGCTGAGAGCAGCTGGGTGCATGGCGGAGGAGGGTGTCTAAAGCCATTCCTGGGTCTGCACTACACACTGGCATCCGACTTCTACCCCATTCCACTCAGTCACGAGGAGGATAAAGTCAAGGTCTTGATTCACAGAAGGACAGGAGGAGGCTTGGCAGAAGAGCCAGGTGACACATGCAACAGAGGCTGCGCGGTGCAGAGGCTGCAGCTGCAGCCTCAACCTCAGGTCAAAGGTCAACATACTCTTGGAAAACAGCAATGTTCTATCCCCTATGTCGGTCAGGGGTGACATTCACAGAGCTGACCCCAGGGGCTTAGACCACACAAACCTATTCTGTCGTGTGAAAGATGAATTCATGATGGCCTCTCAGGCATCTGGCTTTCCCCTTATGGTCACTTCTTCTAGCACAGCTACTGAAATTCCAGCCATCTCTCTCTGTCTCTCTCTGTCTCTCTCTCTGTCTCTCTCTCTGTCTCTCTCTCTGTCAGTCTGTCTCTCTGTCTCTCTCTGTCTCTCTCTCTGTCTCTCTCTGTCTCTCTCTCTGTCAGTCTGTCTCTCTGTCTCTCTCTGTGTCAGTCTGTCTCTCTGTCTCTCTCTCTCTCACACACACACACATACAGAGAGAGCAGCAGCAGCAACAGAAGGGAGAAAAAGACTTGACGTAGCCATCTATCTCCATTTTAAGACACAGCTCTAGGGAGATGGGGTGATGGCTCAGTGGGTAAGGGCCCTTTGCTCTGCAAGCATGAGGACCTGAGTTCAAATCCCTTACAACCATATAAAAGGCCAGGCACTTAGGAAGTGGGAAATCTCTGATCCCAGTACAATAGTGAGTTTCCAATTCAGTGAGAGACCCTGCCTCGAAGCAAGGCAGAGAATGATCCAGGATGCTATTTGATACCCTTGCTTCAAACCCCACATGGTCATACACACATCCATGTACTCACATGCAGGCAACACACCCACCATAGTAACATGTATGCACACATACACACATACTTACATGCCTGCACACATACATACACGCATATACATCCATACACTCATGAACATGCATACATAAACACGCATAAAATACACTACTCAGAAACTTCTGTTCTTGATCAGTGGCTTGATCAATCACAAAGGCTGGGAAGTGTAATCTTTCTGATACACAGATTACCTCCCTCAGTGAAACTGGGTTCTGCTGTACAGGGAAAGGGCCAGCATGATGGTTCCATGAGTGAAGGGCTTAGCCTGAAAGCCTGGTGACCTGAATTCAATCGGCAGAACCCACATAAAGGTGGAAAGAGAGAAGCAGCCCCACGCTGTTGGCCTTTCCTCACTGGAGCACATGCACAACACACAGGAAGGAAGGAAAGATGGAAGGAGAGACGATAGTATGTAGGTGTTACCCCAAACATGAAAACACCATCCCCAGGAACAAATACTAACGAGGCTGGAGAGGGAAGCAGGTATTGATTCTCAGCAGGATGACATGTTCTAGAAGCTTCTTTGGGTAAATGGAGAGATTTGTAGGAAGCCCTTTTAGGGGGCCGGGGCTGGGGGAGGCAGTGGGCCTGGAGTGGGGAAGTACCAACAGCCTCCACTGACCCTCTTGTTCCCTCCGTAGCTATTCCATCTGCGCCCCAGGCCGTGATCTCCAGCGTCAATGAGACGTCCCTCATGCTGGAGTGGACCCCACCCCGAGACTCGGGGGGCCGCGAGGATCTGGTCTACAACATCATCTGCAAGAGCTGCGGCTCAGGCCGGGGTGCCTGCACCCGCTGTGGGGACAATGTGCAGTATGCACCCCGCCAGCTGGGACTCACCGAGCCACGCATCTACATCAGTGACCTGCTGGCGCACACGCAGTACACCTTCGAGATCCAGGCTGTGAATGGTGTCACTGACCAGAGCCCCTTCTCACCCCAGTTCGCCTCTGTGAACATCACCACCAACCAAGCAGGTGAGCCCCGAAGGTACAGGGGAAGGGACTGTCACTCCACACTGCATCGTGCCCTGCTGGTCCCAGGAGATAACTGAGGCCGTCTCTCTTTCAAGACTGTTTATGCGCTAAGATGGTCGTGTCTATCCATCATCTTAGCACTGAGGAAGCTGGAGCAGGAGGATCTTAAATTTCAGGCCAGCTTAGGCTGCATAGCAATATCCTTTCTCCAAAAATCAACAGTTAGGGCTAGGGTGTAGTTCAGTACTAGAGCACTTGGCTAACAGATATAGGACTTAGATTTGATTCCTGACACTTAAAAATAAAAAGGTTTTGCCTGTGCTCCAGCACTCCCAAGGGGACAAAGTGACCCCTGCCCTGGGATTTATAATAGTGGCTGCCTCTTAAGGTGCACACGTCACAAGACCTGGCATGTAGTGGCTTAAGGAAGAAGAGTTGAGCCATGCAGATCCTGGGTGTCTGGTCCACGGGACTTGTGACCCAGTGTCTCCCAACTGCCCAACCTGAGTCAGGAAGAAGAGAGGAGCCCCAGGGCATGGTGCTACTTGAGTGGGAGTGGCTGGGCTTGGTTGGGTGGCCTCCTGGGTCCACTGAATATGAGATGTCATCTCTGCAGCCTCGGGGCAAAGGGCAGTGGCAGACCTGAGGGACTTCCAGCAGTGTCCACTGATGCTTCCTAGGACACTTAGTCCCGTCCAGCCTGACCCCAGCACAAGTTTGATCCTAGGTGCGACTCTCCAGAACTCCTCTTTGTCAGTACTCTTTGTGGTTTTATGATACGCTTCCATGGTCCACCATGCGTCCCTTCAGGTAGAAGGGTGCCAAGCAACAGTCTTAGCAACAGCCCCTGATCCCTTCAGGAACACCCTACACTGTGGACTCCGTGGAACAACCAAGGTGATTATGGTACCATGGAGTAGACAGTGTGTGTCCCTGGTGTATTATGGTACCGTGGAGTAGACAGTGTGTGTCCCTGGTGTATTATGGTACCGTGGAGTAGACAGTGTGTGTCCCTGGTGTATTATGGTACCGTGGAGTAGACGGTGTGTGTCCCTGGTGTATTATGGTACCGTGGAGTAGACGGTGTGTGTCCCTGGTGTATTATGGTACCGTGGAGTAGACGGTGTGTGTCCCTGGTGTATTCACTCAGCACCTTTTGCCAAATAACAAGCTCTTCCATCAACAGAACTACAGCCTACAGAGGAGAAAAAAGTTACTCCTCAGCTTGCCCTTCCTGGGAAATAACACAGAGATCCTGGAGGCAGACATTCAGGGTAGACCAGGAAGACTTCCTGAAGGAGGTAGGCTGTTGCAGCCATAGTTTGCAGAACTAAGAGAACACTGGACAGTGATGGAGGGGACCTCAAGGGAGAAAGGGGACCCACTGCATCCCTAGGCACCGTGATGAGAGTTGGAGAGGTCAGGTCTAAGGGACTCTGGTGCTAGAGTGTGACTGTGGGTCTGTGTTCTGTGTCAGAACATGTGGCCCTACCGTTCCATGTATTTTGATAACTATGGTTTTAGGATATCTGCCTGGTGCCCTGTAGCTTATCTGCATGTGCATTCGTGAGCATGTGTGTGTTTAGCCCTGGGGATTGGAAAGGGCCTATATTTGATCATAAATGTGGCTCTGCTGTCTGTTTTTGTGTCTGAGAAGGAGTATGGCTTCTTACAGAACCTCAGAAGCTACAGTTGTTGGCCAAGATACCCAACAACAGCCCATGGGGCTAAGTGGTGAGTCTCTCCATCTTGAGAAAACTCAGCTGGAGCCCAAGCTACAGCAAGGGGAGGGAACAATGTTTTTCACTGGAAGAAGGTAGAAAAGAAGTTTCTAGAGCTTTTCCCGGGCTCTGGGGGCCTCCCCCAGCACCTTCTGGGTACCCAAGGTGGAGGGAGAGCTGTTGCTAAGAGCTTTGGTGCTTAGCTGCAAAGAGTGGTGCCTGGGCTGCTGAGAAGGGTCCGTCCTGTCTCAAACTGGACATGCTCAGAGAAGGGAGTGCAGGGGAGGGCACAGAGGGGAGAGGCTTCTAGAAGGAAAGCTTGGGGAAACCCTCAGGGTTGAAAAACGGAAGGAGGGGCTAGGGAGATGACTCAGGAGGTAAAGTACTGTGTAGGTATAAGGACCCGAGTTGAATCTGCAGAACCTACATAAGAACTAAGTGCAGTGGTCCAAGCTTCTAACCCCAGCGCTGGGGAGGTAGAGGCAGGAGGATCCCCAGAGTTCACTGTACAGCAAGTCCTGACTAGTAAGAGATCTGGGTGGACAGTTCCTGATGAATGACCCACAGTTAACTTCTGGGCTCACACAAAGGCACACATAAACAGAAGGAGGACATGGCTTTCCATCCTAGCATTGATATTTGCTTGCTTATGTCCTAGTGTAATGGTCAGCTATTACTGCAGTAGTGCTGTGTAACAAAAACACAAAAGCTCAGTAGACTAGAGGAACATTTGTGTCCTCCCTCACTGTAGGACCCTGTGAGTCACTGGCTCCCCTTGGGGTCTGCTGTGCTGAGCAGGCATCATCCATAGTGTAGGCTCTCTCTCCAGTCTCTTCTGTGACTCAGCAACATCCCCAGGCTCATTCCTCTCCAGGTGAAGGGTGGGTGTGTAGCAGGAGCCACACTGTATCCCTCAGCAGTCACAGCAAGTCCACAGCCAAGGCCAGAATTGAGGGGGTGGGAGGTGTGTTCCGCCTGCAGAGAGTGGGCCATGCTGTTCTTGGGCAGAGAACCAGAGCCTGAGCCTTCTGTCACACCCACGAAGTCACTTCCTCACTTGGGTCTCAGTTTCCCCCACCGAACTGTGCACTGCCAGTACCAGACAGGAGATTTTCAGAACTCAGGCTTCTGGTCTGCATCCAGGCCTCCTGAGGCAGAGCCTAGGAGTGGCGTCTGATGTTTATCAAGGGACTTGAGTCTTTCTTACTCTCAGATCTGAGAAACTTGAGTCCAACTGAGCCCAGGTCCCTGGGCTTTACTCCTTTTCCCACGTCTTCTCCCACTTCTGTCCGTTCCAAGCCCTCTGAAAAGCCCTCATCTCAGGCCAGCCAGAAGCTGGGCAGCCACATTGAGCCTTCCCGCATTACCAGTGAGTAGGCTGAGGCCCAGAGGCTGGGAGACGATCTTATCACTAAAGCGGCTCAGCTCTTGATTTGAACCTGGGTCCAGTGGACTCTGAGTCCAGCCTAGAACAAACGGTTCTGCCTGTAAGGACTTCCGCTGTGGGTACAAGGTAGAACATAGATACAGAGCCCGTGTCACAGCTTCCTGGGATGAGACCCGGGAGTGCCCCCCAGTGCAGACCACTGCCTTCTCAGGTGAGAGGCTTCCTGCATTAAATAAGCATTCGAGCTGGGCTCTGCAGGCTGGAGAGATGGGATGGGTAGAGAGGAAGGTGTCCCTAGGGAGAGAAGTGCAGGAGGTAGTGGACAGAGGGTCCCCTGTTCCTCCTGCCACAGGGCCTTTGCACGTGTGACTCCGGCCTGCCTTCAGACCTGAGCTCATCACACTGACGGTCTTGACTCAGGCATCTCGTCCCAGCCCAGCGTCGGGGTTTCGCATTCCTGAGGCTAAGATTTAGTTTTATGTCTCTGGTCATTATGCATCTGTCTGTCTGCCCCACCATTACCGCCCACGTGCAGCTGTCTGCTTTTCCTCACATAGACTGTTCCAGCACCCAGAAGGGGATACCCCACAGGGAACAGTTCAGAAGCATTCAGCTGATTCGGGGAAGTGTGCAAGGGGATGGAAGGGGGAGTTGTGCAAGGGGTTGGGGGGGTTGTGCAAGGGAAAGGGCAACATGAAGAGATGGGTTGGGGGCGCCTGGCGATACTAGAGACTGCAGAGAAACAAGGCAGGGACCTCAGGTCCAGACCAGTGCATTCAGTGGTGGGTTTTGGACAGACCCTAAAATTCAGTTTATAAATATCTAGCTCACTGCCTTAAAAGGAAAAAGCCTTTCGTTTGGGCAAGCACTGGGCTGTGCTCACAGTCCCCTGGCACTCACCGGGGCCAGAGCTGTCTTCTGACTTCATAAAGCCATCACGTGCCTCCACCCACACTCTGCCTCTGTGGAGTGCCTTCTGCCCAGTCACAAGTGGCACTCAGGGACTGAGAAGAGGGAGGCTAGACTGGGCTTCCAGGGCTTGTGCTAGAAAAAATGCCAAGTCACATGCCCAGGCCCACCATCTAGTAATGAAAAACCCAGGTCTGGGCCCAGCTGTCGAAGCCCTTGGCCTCTGTCACACAGCCATCCTGCCCCTTCACACAAGAACAACAAGGGCAATGAGACCACAGGACGAGGCAGACAACTTTTTGAGGAGGTGACGTTTATGTGGGCATCCAAATGAGAAGCAAGACAGCTGGGTAGCCGTGGAGGTGGAGGGAGAAACATCTCAGTCACAAGGGCTAGCCAATAAGTTCATGTCTGCTCGCTTTTCCCCGTGGGCCTCCTTCCTTGCTAAGGTGAGGGATTCAGCTACTGTCCCCAGTGCCATCAGGCTGCATGGCACAGGCAGGTAAAACCCAGAGGTCCCCTGCATCAACACGAAGCCCATTACACTTGTTCAGTGCACGTGGGTGCTTGGCCAGACCCTCATCCATGGGTCTCACAGAGCTGAAAGGTCCTCTGGTAGTTTGATGGGTGAGAGCCGTGCCCACAGCCTGGCACAGAGGCACAGCCTGGCACAGCTGGCAGGAGGCAGCAGGATCTGAACAATATCGTCAGGGCCAGGGCTGGCGGGACAATCCTGAGGCGGGTCAATCCGTTGGCTGTCCTCCTGCGTCCAGGTAGGTGACTGCAACTTTCAAGGCCAGAAGCGCTGAACAACTGATCCATCCTGGGCATGCTGGTCACATGGGAGAAAGGACAGCAATCTTTGTGTTTTCTAAGCTGAGGTCTCAGCTGGAAGGAAGACCTCACTTCCCTGGCCTCAGTTCCCCTGCCTGCAGAATGGGCTTTTGCTGAGGGCTAGAAGGATAAGCAGTCGGGTGCTAGCGTGCCAGATCACCCCTGGCTTAGCTGGTTCTAGTTGCACACAGTAGGAGCTCACTGTTTTGAGGCTATGCAGATCTCTGCAGCTCAGCAGGGAAATGTCCCTTGCTGTTGGGGCTGTGAGACCAGCTGAGCTTTTATCTTTATTTTGCACCAAACCTCATAAATGTCCGGTTTGCACTCTGCCACCCAGCTATATACTTTTTCCCTTTTAATTTTGAAGTGGAGTCTCACTAAATTGCCCAGGGTGGTCTAAAACCCATTCTGTACCCCCACATAGACTTTGAATTTGAGATCGTCCTCCCCCAGCTTCCTGAGTAGCTAGAATTATAGCCCCTGGACCACCGAACCCAGCTTCTGGCCCTTGTATATTGAGAGTGTGCAGAATTCTGATCTTTCAGTCATGGCTCGATTTCCTTCAGCTATGAGCCACCCTGTGCCACTGAGGCCCCTTCAAGTCCATGCCCAGAACCCCTAATAGCTCTCATTCACCCACAGGGTGCCAGTTTTTTTCAGCCTCCCAAATTCTTGAGCGTCCCACTGGGAAAACCCCACTCTTTTAAGTCGGGACCCAATGCGGGTAAGACAGGAAAATCTCCCAGCTTAAGGGCCTCCTTGCCACATAAGGGACCACATTCCCCAGGATGGGGGTGTAGACATCTTTTGGGGTCTCACCTGCTCATCACAGCAGGTAACCAGGTTCATATTGAAATACCCCACATTACAGGGGCCCCAGGTCATCTCATGCATATCTCTTGCTACATAGAGGGAAACTGAGGCTCAGAGAGATCTCTAATTGGCTTCTCAGGATCCCACAGGGGTCCATAGCAGAGCAGGTACCCCACCCAGGTCTGCGTCCATGCCACCATGCCACGTGGCTCCCTTGACGAAAGACTTTGAACTCTCCAAAGCCCTTCTCGTCCCCCGTACTCCTCTGATCCCGGTGCCCCGCTGGGTCTGGGCACACAATGCCCTGTGCTCTGGAACTGATAAGAACTTGTCTTCACCCTCTTCTCTCCCTGGGAGGCCGAGAGGATCAGAGAACTGGGGGGGGGGGCTGGGGAGAGAGGAGAGAGAGGGCGAGGGAGACCGCATCCTGCGCTCTGATCCTTTGGAGGTGGGAGGCGGTGCTGACTGAAGGTGCCATCGACGACAGGCTCGCTGCGTGGTGCAGGAGGGATATAGGACAGGCCGAATGACAAAGCCGGCGATAGAAGAGAAGCAACACGCAGCGAGTTTGCGAGTCTCCGGACCGCCCATGGCAGTCTCGGTCCTGGTGGAGGTGTGCTTGTGTTTGCGTCCACCTGCTCCAGGGCCCTGTGGGTATCGAGAGGGCTTGGCTCCCTGTGTGGTGGTGAGAGCTGTCCGTTAGTCTGCAGTGGCTCCAGCTGCTGTGCATTTCTCAACCTGTGGGTCGCGACCCCTCTCTGGGGTCGCCTTGGACAGTAGGAAAACATAGATAGGTACATGATGATTCATAACAGTAGCAAAATTAAAGTTACGAAGTAACAAGGAATTTTATGGTAGGGGGCCATCACAGCATGAGGAACTGTATTAAAGGGTCGCAGCGATAGGAAGGTTGAGAACCACTGCCCTAGCTAGCACGTTATCCTGGGTACAAACTCCTGGCAGACACAGGGAACTGAGACAGTCTCCAGATAGACACACAGGGGCCTTCTCAAGTCATGTTTGCCTATGTCCCATTGGCCAAAGGAAGTCCCATAACCGGTGAAATGAACCCTGAAAAGTGACCGACAGAGGGGTATAGTTCTAGAGGGACAGTCGATACAGCCAGACCATTGGCTTGGTCAGAATGGAGGTGTTCTTTCTCTGATGTGTAACGAATATTGGAAAATAGGAAATGTGGAGTCATCGGGGGCCCAGGCTCCTCAACACATCCCTGTGGGCCACACTGGCTTGCAGTCTCTCCAGCTGTCACACACATGTCCCAGGCACGAGGATAATGTGAGTTAGGAGACCGCTTTCCTTGTTAAGTGACTTCCTTAGGGTTTTGTGCAGGAGTTCAGCTTATATCCGCTGGCAAGCACACATGGTCACGCGGGCTAGGAGAGAGGTTGGGGAAATGTAGTCTTTTAACTGGGCACAGTGCGCTTAGCTAAGACCTCGAATTTTGCTCATGTCAGAGAGATTGACTATTGGGAAGGCAGCAGGAAGTGTCGAAGGAAGGAGAGAAGAAGGGTGGAGAGAGCGATAGCTTGCCTGCAGTCCGCCTCCTCCCTCCCTCCCTCGCTGACTCCTACCAATAAATACCCTTGAAGCACCTATTCTGAGCCACACGCTGTTCCAGGCACTGGTGGCAGAGGACTGATGTGTGTCAGACAGAGAAGAGAGACGGTCAGGCATGGTGTCTCTGAACCATGACATCTGGGTGAAGACCTGAACGAAGATGAGGGCCACTGACCTCAGGAAGGCGGAAGGGAAGAGGTTTCCAGGCAAAAAAGGCAGGAGCCAAGACCCAGAAGGGAAGGAGCTCAGTATATTTGAGAACATGAAGGGACAGAATGGATGGTACTGAGAGAGGGGATGAAGAAGAGGAGGTTCCAGGCAGGGCCTCCATGGCAGGGTGGGACATCTGTGGGGCCATTCATGGGAACAAGGGCAGCAGATGGTTCTGAGAGGAACTATAAGCCTACCTGGGCCTGGGGTGGGGCCTCGGACCGCCCAAGGTGTGTCCACCTCTCCCCGTGGTGCCTTAGCTCACTGATTCTTCTCACCTGGCCATGGATTCCTTCACCCTCAGCGCTCTGAGATCCTGAATCACAGGAAGTGAGGTGTGACGTGACCAGTCAGCATCTCTGCCTCCTGTTTCTATGACCTATGACTATAAAGCTGGGCCTCCACTTAGTCCACAAGGGGACCACCTTGTAGGATCTCCTCATCTGCCCTCAGAAATCCCTCGTCAGCCCCACCATGCCTTAGGGAAGAAACATAACTCACAGAGAGAATTCAGCTGGCCTAAGCCCCTGCCAGCGATGGCTTTCCCCACTCTCCCCAGGTCTTGCTAGAGGCCAGCAGGCCCCCTGACCACCTGCTGCAGGAGAGCTGGCTGACCGACTTCCCCCACCCCCTCAGGCCACGGGCCTCTTCTGTGTTCTGCTCCCTGGGGCTCCATCTCCTGGCAAGGGTCACAGGGCACCGCTGACCCCATAGCCTACTGGCATGCCCGGCTGATAATTGAAAATACCAGAATTCCCTGATGTCCAACTTCCAGGGTAACCCGACCCAGGGTGGGCGCGGCGGCAGGAGGGGCCCCGGACAGCTTCCAGCCTGTCCCTTTTCTCACTTCTAATCCTTGGATTCCGAGAGAGAGGCCAGCCCCCGGCCTGCCTTGATCATCTTCCCGGCAGATGCCGCCTCCTCGCCATGCCTGGGTCACGGGGCTTAGGGGCTCAGAGCCCAGGATCTGCCTGAAACCCAAGCCTGCTGCGACCCAGACCCCTCAAGCCTGTGGTACCCGCCATGCCTGGAGGGGGGCAGATTGGCTTTGAGTCTACAGTCTGGAGCATAAGGTGTCCTCACAAGCCCTTGCAGGCTTCCCTCGTCTGCCTGTCTCACTGGAGGGAGGAATCTGGGGTACACTGCTTGCTATGCGTGTCCTTGGGCATGTTTCTTCACCCTCCCACCCCCCAACTTCATTTCCTCCTCTAATGAGTGGGTATAATTTAATGCCCAACTCACAGACGACATGCGTGTTAACTGAGTTAGCCGATGAAAAATGACCGTGTGGGTAACCAGGACCTCGTCTGGGTGGGCATCATGGGCTCACAGGGTCCCCAAGAAAGTGAGCTGGGTGGACAGAGGAGCAGGCAGTTACACCCCAGGGCCTTCAGGACAAGGCCAGACTCCAAAGGCTGGGCCCACGTGCTTCAGCGACATGGTTCCCACCCCACTAGAGAGGCCAGTCTGTGACTTGCAGCTAAAGGGACTGTGAAGAGAGTGTGGCCTGGGCATGGTCTGTGAAAGGACCTGATGACTGGACCAGGTGTCCCTCCAGGGCTCAGCTGCTAGGGACCCGCCTCCTGCTGTGTGACCTTGGGCAGACCACTTCTCCTCTCTGAGAAAGCTCTGTTTCCTAGCAAAGTCAGCTTCACCTGGCAGCAGCTTAGGAGTCCGGGTTCGAAGGTTTGCAAGGTCAACATTCGGGGGTGGGTAGGCAGTGTGAGGCATAGCCAGGACTTCCTGTTACACTGGAGGGGTAAACAACAAGACCCATTCTACCACTCGGCCTTGCAGTCGGGAGTAAACTGGAGGTTCCAGAAGCAGCATCCGGGGCCCTGGCTCCAGTCTGGATTCTCTGGTTCCTCTTTACAGAACCTCGTGTGGTGCTGGCCTAGGGGACAGGGGCAGGGGAGCTTACCGGGCAGAAAGAAGCACATTTTCTGCCGTGAGTCTGTATGGCTCTGACTGGCCGGGTGGAGAGGCTTCCCTCTGGAAGGATCCTAGCATTCCCAGGAGGTCTTCTTACCTGCTCAGCCTTCACACACCCATCCCCTCCATATATACAGTGACCCTACTGCACACGACAGGGGTGTGGAAGCTGGGGCTCCTAGAGGTGAAAGACCCTGCCCAGGCCACAGGTCAGCGAGTGGTGGGGGAGTGAGCAGAACTGGAGTTCCGAGAACCGTACTCGGGACTCAGTCACACTGGCCTCTTGGCTGAGGGGTCTGGGGAAACAGGCAGAGTGCTGGAGCAGCCTGGCCAGAGGACAGTCTGGGGGAGACGAGGCAGAATGGAAATAGTTAAGTCAGCTCCAAAGTCAGAGGCCCCTGAGCTCCCAAAGGACTAAGCCGGGCTGGTGCCCAGTACAGCCAAAGCCCCGGGAAGCAAGATAGGACCTGGGAGAAGTGTTAGCATCAGTGGTCAAAAATCTCTTTGTTGGCCTGGATGGGAAATCTGCCCATCACAGCGCCAGGAAAGAGGTTAGGAGACATTTCCTCTGCCCTGTGAGACCTCAGTCCCCCGTGGGACCACAAACCCAGGCCAGAGAGGCACTTTGGAACCCAGGCGTGGATGGGCCCCCTCTAGGAAGAGCAGGGCTCTTGAAGATCTCCTGCCCTGGTCCCTACTACTATGTACCCCCTTCCGCAGGGTCCCTGTGACACACTGCAGGTGCAGCGTGCCCTGGTGGAGGAGGCAAGAACCAAACTAGAGTGCTAAGAACGAAAGGACCAGAGAATGGCATTGACGTGGGCTCGGCGCCTGGCTTTCTTGAGGTCTTTGTTTCCATGCATACAAAACGAAGAAACGGGACTAAATAATTTGTGACAGCCCTTCCAGCACTGAGCACAGCCCACTCCACATCCCCCTCTTAACCCCCTTGCTGAGAACACAGAGATTGCTGGTGGGCTGGGGTTCGTAGATTGACTATTTGATGGACTTGGTTGAGGGTAAGGTTCTTGTGGCAGACACCTGACTGGTTCAACATGTATGAAAAATGGCAGTTAGTGTGTTTACCGTACCGCCTCTAGTTCTGGCACACTGTCATCGCCCTGAGAGAAACCCCAGCTCCTACCACAGTCCAGCACCCCCTATCGGTCCTTTCTCTGGTCCCTGACCCCCACCGCCCTGCTTTCTGTACCCGCCCCTCATTGGTCTCACAGTTCCCTACCTACCCAGGCCCTTCTCCAGTAAGCCACACTTCCTCATGCCTATTTTGACCCCTGACCTCTGACCTCTCTTACAGCACCATCAGCCGTGTCCATCATGCATCAGGTGAGCCGCACCGTGGACAGCATCACCCTGTCGTGGTCCCAGCCAGACCAGCCCAACGGTGTGATCCTGGATTACGAACTACAATATTATGAGAAGGTATCTGTGTCCCCACCTGCCCCGACTCCCCAAGAGTTCCTCTCCCAATGTCAGCCTAGAGGTCCAGTTCCCGCCAGCCTCAGGATCAGGCTGCCTGGCTCTTTATTGCCTCTACTGCCCCTGCTGTGAAGTCTTGGGCAGGTGCCTTGACCTCTCTGAGTCTCACTGTTCTGGTCCAGGGGACCAGCAAACTATCTGAATGACATGCCACACTCGATCCTTTTGCTATCAAGACCTCTTTGGACTTGACCTCAGAGATCCTGAGGTTGTAATAAACTGTTGTTTAAAAAAAAAAAGAAAGAAAAGAAAAACAGTAATAAAAAACTGTACTTAGTGATAATAACTGGCCTTCACCTACTAAAAGCACCTGTGTAGTGGTGAACTCCTAGGGACTACAGGTGCCTCTGGGAAAGATGGCCTTCTGTTTAAACTAAGGTATCAGTGACGAATAGGAGGTCCACAGTTGAGGGTGCACCCACAGTGAGCCGACAGCAGACAAGAGGGTTCTTCATAAAGGCTGAGAGAAGAAAGCTACTCTGGGTCTGCTGTGGCGCTGTCTGCACATAGGCACCTTGGGCTGGCTGCATGGGGAGATCTCTCCCTGACCCTTTAAAACAGTTTCAGGGATCTGTGGCTGGAAGCCACGCATGCACGGAAGACTAATCAGCCAGAACCCATTTGAATCCTCAGGCAGGTGTCCTTTCTCCTCTGAGCTTCCATTTCCACATGGATGGGTCGGAGAGAAGTCTGGCACTCCACAGGGACCATGAGGAGAAAGAGAGGAGGCAGGAACCAGCGCCAGGCACATCCCTGGCCTCCCTGCTCCCCTGCTCTGCCTCCTACAGGGTGGCCTAATACTTCAGGGCAGTACCACATGGGACCAGAGAGTGTGGGGGCCACACACTACAGGGCTGAAAGAGTGGACATAATGGTTGGCCTCCCATACGGATAAACACCAGAGGCCCCGTGACCTGCTCCTTTGACTGGTAACCTCTCTTCCTTGTATGCGGAGAGACCACAAGGACCCCAGGGAAAGGAGACATAGGAAACGAGACGTAGACTTCTGTTCAGACAAAGGTGTCAGTGACTGATAGGAAGTCCTTCGTTGGGGGTGAGCCCACAGGGAGCAAGAAGAGGATGGGGAGTTGTACCATCAAGGCTCAGAGAAGACAGCTGGAGATAGTGACAGTTGAGTCCACTGAAGCCCACTTTCTGAGACCTCACCTAGCCCTAGCACCCCATCAGCTTCTGGGGTAGCTGATATCTTCTGTCACACACTAGCCTGGCCTCTCATTCAAGTGCTCCTAGTCACTGGCTTCTTTGTATGTCCAGGAGGTCAGGGCCTCCTCTCGGTGGCCATCACCTTCTCCCCAGAGCCCTGAACCAGAAGCCGAGAGACAGATAGGTGGGTTGGTGAAGTATGAACCTATCATCATTGTGCCCAGTCACTGCAACCAGCTGTCTCCCCCAGAGAGACCTGCACACCCATGATTCCCTCTTCTCCCCTACACCCCAGCTTTTGACCTCTCCATCACATCCTTCCCCCTCTGGTCTCACATATCTGCCTGTCAACATCTTTGGGGGTACCACAGAAGCACCGCCATCGCTACCATCGGCGACCATCTTCCCACAGTCTTTGCCTCTTCTCTGGAAAGCCCGCATGCTGGCAGCAGGGGCCCTGGTCTCCCGAGGGTGTGGATGATGAATGAGAGCATTGTGTGGATGAAGCAGAGAGTGAGGGATGGAATCTGTGAATGAAACAAGAACCAGAGGCAGGCTGGCTGCTTGGGCCAGTCACTTCCTGCCCCTCGCCATCCTGTCCAGCCCCAGTTCATCCTCTGGTGTCTCAGCACAAACGTCTTGACCTTCTCTGGGAAGCCTTCGCTAGGGCCAACATTTCACCTTCTCTCCGCCCCCTGCTGATAGCACTGAGCACCTAGTGAACTCAGCGAGAGTGAGACTTTAGCTCTGCCGCATCCCACCGCCTAGCACACAGTAGGTGCTCCGTGGGTGTCAGTAGATGCTCTGTGGGTGCCAGTAAGTGCTCCGTGGGTGCCTATTGGATATGTTGGGGAAGGGGCCACTGATGGCCCTGAGTGTCTCTACTGAGTAAAGCAGTCCTGCATCTCACTGGGTCCTGAAGTACTTTGAAGGGGCTGCCGGCCTGGGGAACTGGTCCAGGAAGCTTTGCCTGCAAAGGCCAGTGTCTCTGCTCCCTCCAGCAGGGCAACTTAGCAACTAAATTTTTTTTTTAAGAAAAGAAAGAAAAAGGGGGAAAAACTAATTAAGAAGCTTTGTGATTAAATGAAAAAGTATTTTTCCCCAAAGATCAGAGCGGAAATGAGGAATCCCAGTGCAGTCCCGACTGCGACCCATTTCCTATCGCAACAGGCACGCCTGGGAGCCTGGCAGCGGTGTGAGCTGGGGTACCACTGCTCTACTTTCTTGGGGGCTAGATGGCTCCACAGCAGCCAAGTGGCCGCCTAGCCACTTCTCATAGTCCTCACTGTGTGCAGGGCACACCAAACCATCGCCACAGTCATCCTCAGGCCCTAAAGGAAGGAGAAACCGAGGCACAGAGACACGATGGCCTATCAACACTCCATGCTGAGTGGCAGAGAAAGGATTCGGCCTCCATCTCTCTTTCTCAGTCTTCCTGGTGCTCCTGCCTCCCAGTTTTCTCCCAAGGTCACTTCTGAGGTGACCAGCGACATGCAGATAGGCCCAGGTCCCCTTCTGTTAGCCCCTCTGCTCAGAGCCTGGGGTGTATGTGCCACCAAAGGCCAACCACTGGGCCATTTGAGTTCCACCGTCACCAGCTGATTCTGGCTGCAGGCCGTCTGGGAAAGAACAAAGGCTGAGACACTAATAGTCACGTGCGGTGTCCGCCTCAGAAGGGCCAGCAAAGGTCTCAGGGGTGAGAGGTATCTGAGAGTGGCTCACAGTCTTGGCATGAGTGAGGGAGGCCTGTATCCTGGACATTTGAGCTGAGGCTTGAAAGCTGAGAGAATTTAACAGAGAGATGTGTGCGTGATGAAGGCAGTTATTCAGACAGCGGGGGCACAGCAGGCTCAAAGGCCCTGGGGCAGAGCCGAGCAGCTGCTTTAGGAGAACAGAGAAATGATCTCAGATCTCAACAAGAACAACAGGGCTCGAGAGAGAGTGCACGCCACAGGGGAGCGTTTGGAAAGGGAGGCCGGCTGGGGCGTGTCCCGCCTTCCAGGCCTGGTGAGTCTGGATTTGATTTAGGGTGTGATAGAAGGTTCTGGAATGCTGGGATCTGACTCCAGTTGTGTTAAAGATCTATCCATCCACTGTGTGGAGAATAGAATAGCCTGGGGGAGGGGGGCTCAGAGACGTTTGAGACACCAAGTGAGAAACAGTGACTGCTTGAGTTGGGAGAAGGCTGGCAGCAGAGTGGGTGAGAGATGGCAGGTTTAGACATTTGAATGCCCAGGTCCCCCAGGGACTTGACAGGATGGCCCTGGGGATGGTGCTGGTTCCAGAGGCAGGGGATTTGCAGTTGTAGGTGTGGCACTTGCCAAGGAGGCTTAGGATGCCCTCAAGCATGTACCAGGGTCAGTAGAAGCAGAGGGTGCAGCCTGGGATCATTCAGGACCCAAGAAGAGGCAGGAGTAACTCATGGTGGTATCAGGGCAGCAAGGTCAGCTTCTTCTCTGATGTCCAGCCTTCTAGCATCACCTGGAAAGGGCGGCCAGGTTGCAATAGTGAGACGGATATTTGGCAAGCTGTGGCATCTAGGGTCTGCCCTGTGCCCACAATCTATTCCTTTCTGGAAGGCTCCAGAACTTTGTAGAACAAACACTGGGCCTCCCCCACCACCACCACCACCACCAGAGGGCCACCCCTACCTTCTCCACTCCTCTGTCTCCAGAAAGGCCCTTTAGGAATGACAGTAACTCTCAGGTCTCTTTAGCTTGGCATTTCCCCTGGTCCGCTGGGACCTGCTGCCTTCCCGTTGCCTGAGGCCGCTGGATAAATGGGCAGCAGGCTCACTGCACACCGCGCCTTTCCATCCGTCCAGTGTCCCTGGGGAGGTGGCCTCCTTTAGCAGCTTCCCAGAGCCCATGGGTTCGTGCTCTCCACAGCTGGGAGCAGAATCACTGGACGATGCAGGGGCCCTGACATCTGTGTCAATGTCAATCAGCAGCAATGTCCAGTCAGTAGCTGAGAGAGGCGAGCACTCCAGACAGTGAACAAGGACGGAGGACGGGATGAACTGTCCAGCTGGGTTTGATGAAATGGAACAGGATCTGTCCAGGGAAGTCTGGGCATCACTCATCTCAGCCTTCCTTTACCTGTTTTGTGAACGTCAGCAAGGATATGCTAGCTAACGGCAGCGTTGACGACAGTGGCCTTGAGAGCTGACATTTACAGAGTTACTGTGCACAGTGACCCTATCTGTGTGCTAAAAGCTCTAGCCGTATTCTGTGGGATCTCCACAGTCACGTGAAGGTTAACCCACTGCTGTTACCTTCCTTCACAAATGAGAAGGCCAAGGCTGCAGAAAAGCAGCCACGGTGGCACGTGCCTGTAATCCCAACACTCTGGAGGTAGAAGCAGAGGGATCAGGAGTTCGAGGTCACATTCTCAGATATGTAGTGAGCCCAGCCTGGGTTGTGTGAGTCTGGCTCAACAAAATGGAAAGGGAGGGAGGAAACAAGCAAGCAGGCCGGCTGGCTGGGGTCTGGTTCTATCTAGTGGCCCTGGTAGGCTTTCCTGCATTTCTCCCACCACCCGGTAATACCCAGCCAATGGTGCTGCAGAGAAAAGGCTAGACCAATACAGTCTGCCTGGCATCTCCATGAGCCATGTACTTCCTGATCTATTCTAGAGGCTTGGAATTTATTGCTCCATTTTCTGGATTGGCACACCAAGCCTCAGGGAAGCAAAAGGTCCATCCTGAGAAGACACTGTAACTAAATAGAGGAGAAACTTGGTATTTAAAACAGCATCTGGTACCATCTCCATCCTGTGCCTGGCTTTAGGGATGCAATCTGGTTCCTTACTGCCTGCCCCCTGGGGGAAACCTATGACACCAAGATTACATCTCTTGTCCTCATATCGTCAGGAATTCAAACCCCAAGTGTCCCTAAAGTGACGCCCACCCAGAAGGTGAACTCCAACCTTTGTGCTGGAGCAGATATCATGTTGCACAGCGGCACCTACTGGCCAGTATTGGAATTGCGTCCTAGGTTGGCCGTGCATAACCATAAGGTGCACCTACTGTGTACTGAGAGGGGAATCTAGAGATAGACTGTGTGGCCCTTGCCTTCAGGAAACCCACATGCTCAGAGAAGATAGGCACATGCATCAGAACAATAGAAGAGGTTTCTCACCCAATACTTCCTTCTGGGACATCCAAAAGGTCCCCATCAGAGTTAGCATTTGTGCTGAGCCTTGAGCAGCTGGATGGAGGAAGAAAGAACACTTGAGAATGGGGAACCTGGTCAAGAGCCTAGTGTCCAAGGAAGGGGGGGGTCACCTGATAAAACCCAGTAGGGGGTGTGCGTCTTGGTGGTAGAACATTCTCTTAGCCTGTCTGAGGCTATGGGCCCCATCCACAGAAATAAATAAAAATATGGGGCCCAAGATTAAATTTGAATGAAGGAAATTTTAATGTAGCCCCCCTCAAATAGAGCATAGGATATAGTTATATTACAACACGGGGGCTGGAGAGACTGTTCATTTGGTAAAGTGCTTGCCATGCAAGCTTGTGGACCTGAGTTCAGTTCCCAGCATCCGGGTTAAAATAAACAATCAAAAACAAAAACAGGCACAATTATATGGGACACGTACCTGATCCACCTGTGTGGCCGGGTGTCTTTGTCTTAGATAAGATCCAGAGCTCTGAGGCTGGGGATTACCCCTCAGCTTCCTATGGGACCCTAACACCCAGCCAAGGCCCCATATAAGGAAAGTGCTTGGGGAAGGTGTTCAGCTTCCTATGGGACCCTAACACCCAGCCAAGGCCCCATATAAGGAAAGTGCTTGGGGAAGGTGTATCAGGCAGCTGGCAGATGTGTAAGTAAATGTGCACCACTTGAGTCTAGCCCTGCCACATCTGCAATCCCACCACTCAGCTGGATCAGGTTCTCAGGTTGCCTGGGGCAACACCCAGGAAGTCAGAATAGTGGTACTCAAAGTCCTGGGCACTAGCAGTGTCTCCATGTGGAGCCCAGTTTGGAGCCCCACAGCAGCCACTAGCCAGTATGTGTGAACTTGAATGTCATTGTCCCTCTCCAAGCCTTGGTTCTTACCTCCCCCTAGGGTGCTAAGACCAACCAAGCAGAGAATCTTCTGCAAAACCCATCAAAGCAATGGGGTGAGGATCAGCTGCTATAGTGCCTGCCTGAAACACAAAGAACCCACAGAAAACCAGGCATGGTGGTGCACATCCATAAGCCCAGCACTTGGGAGGTTGAAGTAGGAAGATCAAAGTCAGTTATCCTCTACTACATATCAAGCTCAAAGCTAGCCTGGGCTACATGAGGCCCCATCTCAAAACAAACAAGAAGGCCCAGGGCAGAGTCAGATGCAGAAGTGATGAATGGGTCTCCCCACTGCAGCTTTCAAGAACTTCGTCTAGTCTTTAGAGTTTGCGCACAGTGGCCACTCAGCCTTTGTGTATTAGTCAGCTCTTGCTGGGATAATGCTGCAAAACAAGCAGTCCCACAAACACCATGGCATACAACAAGAGGTAGCTACTTTTCTTCCTTTTGCGTCTGTGAGTTAAATGGCCCTCGTTGGATCAAGGTCTTCACACATCTTTTGTTCTGGAACCAGCTACAATTCTCTGGTTCTGGAACCTGGTTCAAGCCCCTTTTCTGGCAGATGGTGGGATCATGGAAGCCGAGCCAGACCATCAGACACATGCAAAGTCTGCACCATGCTCATTCCATGCCTACTAGAGTGTTCACACGGCCAAAGCAGGTTACCTGTCCAGATCCAAGACAGAAAGATCATACAATTGCTTCCATGAGAAGCATTCTTTCTTAACTCATTTATTTTAGTTTTTTAATTGTTTTTTTGAGCTATATATGTTTCTCTGCTCCCCATGGGAAGCATTCTTGAGTTACTCAGCACAGGCTTGACTGGGTAAACCTACCACCAGAGAGGGCCTACCCCAAGGAGCAGCAGAAGACAGTAGGCTCCATACGCTCCTGCTCTCTTTAACCGTCTTTTCTGTTCCCCAGCAGGAGCTCAGTGAGTACAACGCCACAGCCATAAAAAGCCCCACCAACACGGTCACCGTGCAGGGACTCAAAGCCGGCGCCATCTATGTCTTCCAGGTGCGGGCACGCACCGTTGCAGGCTATGGGCGCTACAGCGGCAAGATGTACTTCCAAACCATGACAGAAGGTGAGTCGAGAGCACCAAGCACCAGCCCCCTAATCAGTGAACAAAGGCACAAATGTGAGACTCCATTCCTAGGAAGCCTGTGCCAACCACAAAGCAGCCACCTCCCTTGCTCCCAGATGTGAACCTCTATGCATGGCACAAACTGCACAGCTAGCCATAGAGCCTGGAGTTCTGTGGCAAGGTCCCTACTTCTCTATTACCACAGATCAGCAAGACTCTTTCATCTTCTGGGATGCTTAAGAGGTCAGACCTACTTTGCAAATCCATGCTAATTGAATCCTTTTCTTTCCCTGCTCTGGATTTTTATCTATAAAACAAAAGAGCATTGTGCTTAATTGAGATAATGAACATTGTACCCATTTATAATTCTAGCAAATTGCAATGAGACTGAGAATTCCAAAACCCCATCTAAGCTCAACAGAAAGAAGTGCTGGGATCAATTAGTAATGTCTGCCCTGGACAAAGGAATGGGTCTATGTGCTATGTTTGTTTTCCAGTCTTGGATTATATGGTTTCTGAGTACCTTTTTCTGCTTTAATAATCTTGAGGAATGGTAGATTATAAAGGTGTGGACTTCTGAAGAAAGACAGATTGGATCCCACTTCTCGGTTGGCCCTAATTGTGTAGCTGAAAACAAGGCCCCTAATCTCTCCTGGCCCTGTCCTTTCATCCATAAGAGATGATAACTATGTTACCATCATCATCAAGAACATCAAACATGGGCTGGAGAGATGGCTCAGTGGTTAAGAACACTGCCTGCTCTTCTAGAGGTCCTGAGTTCGATTCCCAGCAACCACATGGTGACTCACAACCACCTGTAATGAAATCTGGTTCCCTCTTCTGGTCTGCAGGCATGCATGCAGGCAGAATACTGTACACACAATAAATAAATAAGTCTTTTTTTAAAAAAAAAAAAAGAACATCAAACATATATAGGTCTCAGGGACCTAGCTCAGAATTGGTTTGAGGACATAGATATTAAGAATAGTATACTTTCCATGGGCCTGTCACCAGCCAGCCAAGTTCTAGGACAACACATTCTTACGGTTAGATTTCAGTGTCGAGTCTTAGCTTCCAGCCTTGGAACATGGGCGTTGGCTCTCATCTGGCTAAACCGTCCAGAGGTTCTTGGATGACCCTAACTTCTTGTCCTGCTGTAGAGCCTTTCCTGTATGTTCACCTGTCTTCCAACACTTGCCTCCTCTGCCCTCTGCCCTTTCCTCAGTGTCAGATGAGCTCACTGGCAAGGCACTGGGCACCATCCCAAGACCCCTTTATTAACTCCACAATTCTGTTCCTGCTGTATACCAGGCCGTGTGCAGGCACTGAGAGCCCAAAATGACCTCACCCCCTGACCTTGACAACTCCTCTTCTTACTAATACTGTGGAGGAGGGTGCTGGGGTAGCTGGCACCCGCCCAGCCGATGCCAAGTGCATCTGTGCACTGTCCGTCACATCCCAGCCTCGGGGCCGGCAGCTGAGCTCACATGCTGGCTCTGACCTCTTCTTTCCTGGGTCGCCTCAAGCCTGTTCTGACCTCCACAAGCTTGGTTTCCTCAAGCATGAGAAACCACTGTAGGGAGCGTATCACAGGGCTGTTACGGACGTCTCTGTGAGTGACCCTGAGAACAGTAATAGGAGTCCAAGCTTGTTGAGTGTTCACTGTGAACCATGGATTGTCATAGATTTACCCACAATCCTGTGGGGTGAGAACTGTCAGTCTCCCCATTATTCAGCTGGTAGACTGCTTGCCCAGCATGGTCAGGGATTCCTGCCCAGGGAGCCGGGTCCCAGCCATTCTCGCGTATTACCATGTCAGCGTGGGAGTGCAGGGGTCCCTGTGCCCATTTTATAGATGAAGAGGTGAGGATTGAAGCCAGTCGTAGGCTTATTCCTTCTCACGTCTCATTTCCTGCTCAATATGAGGCAGTTGCTCGATTGGAAGCAAGAGGGGAGTCTTTGGGGTGACCTCAGAGACCGTCATGGTGGAGGGTGGAGGCAGGGTCAGGCCCCCCCGACCAGACGGAAATAACCACTGCACTGTCTATGCAGCCGAGTACCAGACCAGCATCAAGGAGAAGCTGCCCCTCATCGTCGGCTCCTCCGCTGCTGGCTTAGTCTTCCTCATCGCTGTGGTCGTCATTGCCATCGTATGTAACAGGTGGGTGGCAGCTTCTGGGCCTGGTCTTCAGCCATAGTCGGGAGCAAATGGAGACTTCCTGACAGCCACTGGCGGCAGGGAGAGGCTCCAGTAGGCCAGGATACCTTAGGTGACCGCCAACCATCCATACAGTAGCATCAGCTGCTGTCCAGACAAGTACACGGACAGGGTTGCACACGGAAGCATTTCAGCAGTGAGGACCATTTCAGAACAGTGGGCAAGATGCTGGCAGGAAGCTTGGAGCCGTGGGGATGGTGAAGGAAGATGCCATTCATTCCAGGCAGAGGCTGAAGTGATGAAAAGATGGAGGGGCTGGGCACGGGTGGGGGTGGCAAGGCAGAGACAGGAGGAAGGAGCCAATCCCTGATGGCTATAGGACAGGATGCCAAGATGCTTCCTGCCTAAAGAGCTCCCCCTAACCCCACTTCCCAACCGAGGGCCAGAGTAAGCTCAGGCGGACAGGAGGACAGACAGACAGACAGGCAGGCAGACAGACAGAGCTCCTGGTTTTAGTGGGGTCAGAAGCCACAACCAGAATCTGAGGACTTCGCGTCTACCTTAAAGGGACTTGGCTGCAGTAAGGACGGAGGGACAGAGTGAGCCCGGGTCTGAGGAGGGAGAAATGGGAAGGGGAAGAGGGATGAGGTAAAAGCAGACAAAGGACAGGCCTAGACACCACCACCTCCAACAAGGAAGTGGCCTTAAAGGCTTGCCCACCCTCTCTCCCTATCACCCACTGTGGCTCCCACCCCCCTGGGTGCCTCCAGGTGGCTCCAGCCCTTTGCTCTTGTTCCAGAAGACGGGGGTTTGAGCGCGCCGACTCAGAGTACACCGACAAGCTGCAGCACTACACCAGCGGCCACAGTACGTACCCACCCTGGGGCCCTCCTCTGCCATTTCCACTTCCACGGAGACCCCGCCAGCTGCTGCCGCCCCTCCTCCTCCTCCTCCTCCTCCTACTTCTTCTCCTTCGAGATTTACTCGTGTTTAAATACGTGTGTGTGTGTGTGTGTGTGTGCATGAGTATATGCATCTGTGTGCGCGTATGAGCCATGAAGGGGTGGGGTGTCTGTGGGATGTACACCAACCTATGCCCACACAGAGGACATCACATCCCTTGGAACTAGAGTGACAGGTGCTTGTGGGACGCCTGGCTTGTTACATGGGTGCTGGGATCCGAACTCCAGTCCTCATACCTGAGTCGTCTCTCCTGCCCCTCTCTAAGGCCAAGGAGGTCCTGGATGTGCCAGGCTGCCTCTGACTTTTTGGCTCTGGCAGCTGCCGTTCCATGTGCACTTCCTGTGAGGACCCCATCATGCACCACCACCATCTTTCCCTTACTCCATCTATTCTGATCTTAGCCCTCACCTGAGCCAGTACCACCCATCTTACCAGACACTGTCCTAACTCTTGCCTGGTCTCCCTGCAGATGTAGCAGGTCTTCTCCAGATCTAAACATGTCTTCCTGGCACTAACAGGTCACCAGTACATAGTGGTACCACACATGAGTGAGCTATGTGGGGAGAGGGACCCAGAGCTGGGGGGTGTGTATGGGCTTAAGTGGAGGGTTAAGCGAGGGCCTTATTGATGGTGTTTCATTTGAACCAAGGCACAAAGGGATTAGGAGAATGGGCTGATCAGCTATCTCCAGGGAAGAGCATAACAGGCCAGGGAACTAGCCAGCGAGAACGCTGCAGGCCAGGGGAATAGCCAATCAGAACACTGCAGGGTAGGGGGTTAGCCAGAAGCTTGTAGGTAAAACAGGCTTGGCTAGAATGGAGTGGGGTAGGAATGGGGGGTGAGAGTGGTTGTCAATCATGTAGAACTTTGGCTTTTCCTCTAAGTGAAGTGGGAAGCTCCAGCAAGTTCCGATCTGGGGACTGACTGTCTGTTACAGTCCCAGCAAAGGCTGTTGGCTGTTGACTGTCCTGGAAGTCACTCCGTAGACCAGGCTGGTCTTGAACTCACAGAGATCCTCCTGCCTCTGCCTCCTCAGTGCTGGGATTAAAGGCGTGCGCCACCACCGCCTGGCTTGAAAATTTTAAAATAGACCCCAGGATTTGTTCAGAAATCAATATTCTTTAATACTGAGTTTTTGTTCCCTGCCCTGAACTCTCGGAGCTACACAAGATGTGTCCCGGATCCCGTGTCCCACTCCAACAGCCCTACACAGCCAAGGTGAAGGAGAATGTGGAGAGGCAGAAGTGTGTGACTGGCTGGGGGTCACCAATGCAGACTCAGATTTCCCAGCCATCAGCATGTGCTGAGTGGGGACCAAGTTCTGGGATGTCTGGATGTGGAACCAGAGGGGCTAATATTATTTCTCATCTCTGCTGTGCCACTGGCCAGTGTAGTAGGGAGCGGTGGGCTGTGTTCCTTGACCTGGGGAAAAACACTGAGCCTCTCTAAGTCTTGGTATACTTCTGTAGACCATAGAAAGAGTGATGATGGGTCCTTCGGATGAATCCGTGGATCTTAGCATAATAATAGTGTCCTTATAATAGTAACATTTCATAAAAGCCAAGTCTACTTTACATGAGGCAACAATTATTTGTTGCTTTCTGTTTGCCAAATGCTCTGCTAAGTCCTTTAGAAAATTCCTCCGGGGCTATGGAAATGGCTCACTAAGTACATGTAATGAGACATGAGAACCTGATTTGATCCCCAGAACCTGTGAGGGAAAAGAGCCAAGCCTGGTGGTACCCGATTGTAATCCCAGCACTTGCAGGGGGAAGGGGGATAGGTGGATTTCTGGAGCTCACTGGCCAGCCAGCCTAGCCTAACCTGCACATTCCAGTGAGGAACTCTGTCTCAGAAAACCCAAGGTGCGTGGTTCTTGAGAAATGACACTCAAGGTTGTCCTTTGGTGTGTGCACATCAAAGGCATGAGCCACCGCTGCCTGGCTGAAGTTGCTATTTTTGTAAGTTAGACACAGGCAGATGCTAACGCTGATAGTATTTTACCTGACAGGATTATTGAAAGGGATGACTGGGTTTTAAACTGCCAACTTTATAGAACAGATTCATACCCAATAAATGTACACTGAATGTTTATGCAGCAAGTGTCTATTAAGTATCTGCTGTATACCGGCTTCACACTCATGGTCAAGCAAACACACTACTACAGCAAGGGCTTCTGACCTGGGATTAGACCATGGGAGCTTGCCGTGGCCTGTGAACTCCAGTATTGCATGTGGAATATGGGAGTGTACACAACCGTGGGAATCCTTCTCCAAGGGGCAGAACTGTGTGTGGCTTTCACCAGATTCTCAAAGGTGTTCATGACCCTAAATGAGAAGAAGGTTCATAAGTGAATCACTGGGATTTTACCGTAAGCATTCGTTGAGTGCCTGCGATATACCAGTCCTGGGAATTGAGCTGGAACAAGACAGAATTGCCTCTGCCTTCCTGGCGGAGAGGGGAGAAGGTAAAATGCCCCAGGCACCAGAGAGTTCAAGAAAGGGGATGCAGGGAGCTGTGACACTGGGGTCATAGATTGACAGTGGAGAAAGGGCTGTGGTACCTAAGGAAGGCCACAGCCACTTCTGGAGAAGTCCAGTCCGGCTTCACAGAGGAGATGGCGTTTGATATGGTCTCAGGGAGGAAGAGGAGGTGCCCTGAGGGGGTGAGAACAGCATGACCTCAGAAGCAAGAAGGGCTGAGATGTACCTGGAGCCCCTAGGAAAGGATCTGTATTAGCTAGTGTCTTCAGTCTGCTGTCTGCTGCTGTCACAAAACACCTGAGGCTGCATCGGGTGTAAAGAAAGGAGGTTAATCAAGCTCTCAATCCATTGTTCTGCTGAAGGCCCTGCGGTGGAGGGTTTCGTGGCAGGAGCCTGTGTGACAGGGAGAAGCCACATAGAAGGACCAGTAGGAGGACTGGGTTTGTTCTTTAATCTCTTGGAAGAACTAACTAGTCTCCCTGACCCCACAAACCTGCCTCCATTTCTCCCCAGGGTTGTGCTCTGGTGATTTGTCTCTTAAAGGACACACCACCTCACATGCCATGCTGAGAACTAAGCCTCATCATACATATAGACCTGCTAAGGAACAGACATTATCCAAACCTGAGCAGAGGGCTGAGTGAGGCAGTGCCAAGCAGAGGTGCTTGCCTTTGTCCTCCTGTCTCCCCAGCCCCAACCCCACAATCCTGACATGCTCCCTGCTAAGGCTGGGATGGCCTCTGGCTGCTGTCCATAAAGGTGCTGACATTTACTGAGAGTCTCCTTTGCTCCTGGAGTGACCTCATTCCTGCCCTCCCTGCCCAGCTGGCCTGTCAGAAAGGATCTCCGGGAGTTGTGCTAAAACTCAAGAAGCTGAAAGTCAGGTCCCATGACCCATGGTATTGTGTCTGAGCAAAAATGGCTTCTCCTGGCTCTGAGGAGGCTGACTTGGAAGGAAGGAGATGCGTCTCATATGCCAGGTTAGGGGAGCCTATGCCAGGGCCAGCAGGAGTGAGAATCATGACAAAGAACTATCCTGGAGGCTGGAGCAGTGGCTTAGCAGTTAAGGGCACCGGCTGCCCTTGCGCAGGCTCAGGTTGTGCAGTACCCACATAGCAGCTCACACTGTAACTCCAGTTCCAGGGATCCAATGTCCTCTTCTGGCTTCCACTGGCACTGCATACGTGGGGTGCACAAACTTAACATGCAGGCACAAAACACTCATACCTATAAAATAATGTTTTTAGTAAAACAGAACCATACTTGAGGTCTGGGCATCTATAGCTCTGTCTTAGAGCATTTGCTGAGCATGTAAAAGGGATGCAAGGCCCTGGGTTCAATCCCCAGTCCCATAAATAAAAGAGAATCAACCTTGGGACTGGAGAGATGTCTCTGCAGTTAAGAGCACTTGCTGCTCCTCCAGACATCCAGGAGTTCAGTTCCCAGTACCCACATCAGGTGGCTCACAGCTGTCTGTAACTCCAGCTCCAAGGAATACAATACCTCTGGCACCTGCAGGCACGTGCCATATTTGGATGCATTCACCTACACGTAATTAAAAATAATAAGTACCTTTTAAAAATTAAGAAGAAAAAGAATCACACCTATGCTCAAAGCTGAAAGACCTGGGGGCCCTGAGATACGCGACCTTGGCCTGAGTGCTTGACTTCGTGGAGCTGAAGTTCTGTCTCCCAGCTCCTGAGAGGATGAGGGGGAGGTAAGAAAATACATGCACAGAGCCTGGCACAGTGTCAGGCTCAGATAAAGGCTCAGCGAGTAACAGCTGCTGCTACCATAATTCATCTTTGTTGCCTGGATCCTCCGTTCTCCCGACTTGGAGCATCTATTGTGTGCAGAGTTCTGAGATGTGTGCCAGGGAGAGAGCAATGAGACGAGAGCCTGTGCCCAGCTCTCCTCCCAGGCCCTCGCTCTTGGCTGATGCTTCTTATTGTCTTTGTGAAATCTTGGGCTCCTATACAACTCTACTGAAAGTTTTGTAGCATATGGCCAGAAGAACATTGTGTGTATGTGTGCATATGCGTTGGGGTATGTGCCCATGAGTGCAGGTGCCTGTGGAGGCCAGAAGAGGGCACCAGATTTGCTGGAGCTGGAGATAGGAATGGTTTTGAGCCACCCAACATGGGTGCTAGAGACCAAACTTGGGTCCCCTGCAAGAGCAGTGTGCACCCGCAACTGCTGAGCCATCTCTCCAGTCCCATAAGTTTCTTATTTAAAAACAGTGTATGTGTGTGTAATGTGCATGTGTGTAAATGCAGGACCATACACGCCACAGTGTATGTATAGAGGATGGAGAATAACCTTAGATGTTGGGCTTTGTTTTCTACTTTGAAGCAATCTCTTGTTTTTCCACAGCATGCTCCACACTGGTTAACCCCTGAGCTTCCAGGGAGTTTCCTATCCGTTCCTGTCCCTTCCTACCATCTCCATATCGAAGTGCTGGGATTATAGATGCTGCTGGATCCAGCACTTGTACCCACTGAGCCACCTCCCCATCCCCATTTATAACATTCCGCAGCTGAAAAATCTAGTCATGTATACTCAGTGATGGATTTTTCAAGACTATTTTATTTTTTGTCATATTTATTACCATAATTCTGGACTTTGTACGTTTCTTTTTTAAAATAATGTGGCTCAGTTCTGTCCTTCAGTTTTTATTTGTTATTATGGTGTATATATAGATGAGTATGTTTAAGCATTGATGTGCACATATATACGTGTGGAGATCAGAGGGCGAGGTTTTGGCCTCAGCTCTGTCCTCCCTCCTCACTGAGGCAGGACCTCTCGTGTTGCTCCAGCCATGTTGCAGGCTCCACAGACTTCCAGGCGATTCCCTTTTCTCTACCGCCTGTCTCTCCTTGAGAGAACTGGAATTAGTGGTGTTTACCACCATGTCTGGCTTTTTGTTTTTACTTTCTTAACATCGTTTCCAGAAATTAAACTCTGGTTGTCACGCTCATGCAGCAAGCAGTTTTACCCACTGAGTGAGTCCTCTTGCCAACTCATGAATTACTATTTTAATTCAAAAACAAGTCAGTAATAATTATACTTTATTCCTGGGGGTCTTTGGGCATCTAAGAACATATCCAGGGGCTGCCAAAAGGCTCATAGACTCAGTTTGTAACCCCTGACTGAAAGGGCCAAGTGAGAACATGTATGCACACATGAACTTGCATGCACCACACAAGAATACACACACAGTCACAACCATAACTAATGTATTAGAGCTAGGGCTGGCCATATGCTGAGATGTTTCATTTTTATGGGTCTCTTCTAGTGCTCCACCCTGCATCCCTGGTATAAAATCAGTGAGCATGTCTGAGTGCCAATAAAACTTTACTGGTCACACAAGCAGAAGGGCCTGGACGCCCAGATTCATGGGCTGTCTGAAGTAGAAGCAGAGAACAGCCATCATATAGTTCCAGGGTCACACAGCTGAGCTGGGTTGGTGGCCTATGAGGAGGGCCCAGGGGCTCCAGCTTCCAGCATGGAGGAGAATGGGAGTGGGGAGCTGGGAGCCCAGACGAAGGCCTGGGTGTCGGGATACCAAGTCGGAAGGGGAAGACAGCCTGATAGCCCTCCTTCCGTCACAGCAGTTTAGTGACTCATGGCGGGTCAGAAGGGGACTTTGCTGCCCAGACTGTTCAGATTCTCTCTCTGAATCCACACATAAACATTGATAGCAGGTCAGGAATGAAATGAGGGTGTCCTGAATCTGGCTTCAGGCTGCTCACCAAGGAGTCCAGGGATCCAGAAAGGCTTGAGCCTCAGCTAGTGAGGATACAGGGGTGTAGGATACCCAAGATGTGGTGAGTGAGGCACCCACGGGCTCATGGACCTGGCTGTAAGTGTGCATGTGCGTGTGCGCGTGAATGTGTGTGTTTGTGTATTGTGGTGTATTTGTTAATATGAGCATGTGTGCTTGTTCGTATAGATGTATGCATGTTTGTGAGTGCTAAGGTTAGTGTCAAGCTGCCTACCTTTATCTAGGGGGACAGAGTCTCACCGAAACTGAAGCTCATCAGTTTGACTAAGTTAGCTGCTGTTGAGCTTCAGGGATCCACCCACCTCCATCCACGTGCCCCAAACCCCAATGCTGGGATTACATGATCATACTCCTGCCCTGGCTTTAACGTGGGTACCAGAGTTCTGAACTCAGGTCCTTGTGCTTGTGTGGTAGGCTCACCACTGAGCCATCTTCCAAGCCCTCTTTTCGTTTACGACTTCCTCTTTCTTGTTCTTGCACCTGGATTCTGTATCACAGGACCGCAAACCTATCCAGCCTTTAATTCTATGCCGTTATCAAAACCAGACGCCGCTAGTCGATCCCAAAGCCTTTTAGCTGCTCCAGAAAGCTATTAGTGATCTGTGATCTTGGAACAAGACTAGAACCTATTTGTCCTTTTTCTGATCTCCATCCCCACCCCGCACCTTTCTACTTGCTGCCCATCAACTCAGTGAGACCTAGATGGGTCAGGTGAATTCAGAAGGGGGCCATATAGGAGCATCCTTCCCCGGGGGGGACTACCTGCCATTTTTCCATGTGTGCACCTCTGGAGCCTGCCCATGTAACCCAGCCTGGTCTTGTCCCCCAGTGACCCCAGGCATGAAGATATATATTGACCCCTTCACCTATGAAGACCCTAATGAGGCAGTGCGGGAGTTTGCCAAGGAAATCGACATCTCCTGTGTCAAGATTGAGCAGGTGATTGGAGCAGGTAGGTAGCAAATGCCTCAAGGTACCATGGCTTTGGCCATGGGTGGGCGATCACAGTGTAACCCTGAAATTGATGATAAGTTGAAGATAAGGGACACAAAGGACCCTCAGAAGTCATCCTGTAAAACCACCATATGCATAGAGGGGAAACTGAGGTTGGCATGAGGCACAGCAAGTTGGAGGTTAAACTGGATCTGGAGCCTAGCTCTCTCCTTTCCACCATGGTCTTGTCCCCAGCTCCTCAAGTCTCCCCATGTCCTCATCCTGATACCTCAGGGCAGCCATGAAGGACCCACTTTCCCAAAGGTGGCTGGGCCTGTTCTAGGTCCTACATTCACAACGGGATCCTGTGTTTGCTAGAATGAGGTCATAACGCACCTATAATGGGAGTGGCAGGCCACAGGGAGGTAACACTTCCCACATGACACTATGTCTGTCTCAATGTGTCTATCCCAGGGGAGTTTGGTGAGGTCTGCAGTGGCCATCTGAAGCTGCCAGGCAAGAGAGAGATCTTTGTAGCCATCAAAACCCTCAAGTCGGGCTACACGGAGAAGCAGCGCCGGGATTTCCTAAGTGAGGCATCCATCATGGGCCAGTTCGACCACCCCAATGTCATCCACTTGGAGGGGGTCGTCACCAAGAGCACACCTGTCATGATCATCACTGAGTTCATGGAGAATGGCTCACTGGATTCCTTCCTTCGGGTATGGAGAGCCCCAGGGGTGTGAGCAGGGTAGGAAAAGGCCGCTGGGCATAACTTCGTTGGATTCCGAGAAAGCGCTAGGCCAGGAGTAGCTTACTAGTCACTACCATTCATTGTCTTACCCTGACAGGCACTGTTAATCAATCCCAGAGCTTCCTCTCACTCAGAAGCAATCTCAGAGTCCTTAATGTGTTTCCCTGGGAAGCCCAGGCATTCCCTCAGGGTTGTACCACATGAGGTGCCTGCCTGTCCATGCTCAAGAAGCATTCTCATGACACAGCAGAATAGAGTTCAGAGAGAAGAAGCATTAGCCCAGGGTCAGAGGGCCAAAGGGAGAGCTACAGCAAGGGCTGTTGACACCCATCCAAGGGTGTTCTGTAGACCTTGTAGCTCCCCCAAGTTGCACAGGATAAAGGAGACAAATCAAAGCAAAAGGCCAACAGATGAATCCCCTCGGGACAGCGCAGTCAGCCATCAAGACAAGAGAGCGCTGGCCTGGGTGTCGGGAGTGTGCCACTGAGCCAGCTGTCACTCAGCAAATGTTGATGAAGTTGGTCCCAGCACCAGCTTACTGTTTAAATCAGCGCAGCCCTAAGGGATGTGTGTCACTTCTACCCTGTTTAACAGGTGAGCCAGTTAGACTCAGAGAGTAGGTCATGTGTCTAAGCTTGCAGGAACAGGGTCAATCTACACACGCTTACTCCAAGGCTAGTATTCTCCCTACCATCCTCAAGTTGGCCTCTCCTAGGCCACGCTGAGGTTCCTGGGTATCTGAGTCTTTCCCGTGGCGTGTACAGAGGTGGCAGACAGCTGCCTTTGTGAGCAGTTCCAGAGCGCTGACACTTGCTCTTCCATCCACTCTATTTTCCGCCTTCCCCCCCAGCAAAATGATGGGCAGTTCACAGTCATCCAGCTGGTAGGCATGCTGCGGGGCATCGCAGCTGGCATGAAGTACCTAGCAGACATGAACTATGTGCACCGGGACCTCGCTGCACGCAACATCCTCGTCAACAGCAACCTGGTTTGCAAGGTGTCCGACTTCGGGCTCTCGCGCTTCCTCGAGGATGACACCTCTGACCCCACCTATACCAGCGCTCTGGTAAGAGGACAGCAAGGGTCCCTGGGCATAGCCACTTCTCCAAGCTGTGTGTATCCACCGACCTGCCCAGGCCAAGCCTTCACTGGGCCCTGGAGACAGGAAGGGACACACAGAAAAACTCCTGGGCTCTTGGGTCGCCTGGGCTGCAGAAGCAGGGAGATGGTGAACGAAGAGAGTGAAGGACTGGGCGCCAGAACATGGCCTGGGAAGGCAAGAGAGACATGAGCACACCGTGGAATCTGGGGAATCAGGAACTCTCTGAGAACCAGGGAAAGACTTTCTGGGGACTCAAGGATGAAAAGGTGGACTCCAGATGGCAGTGTGGGGAAAGGCATTTCCAGCAGAGGAAGCAGCGTATACGAATGTGGTTGAAAAAAACTGAGGAGTTTGGAAAACAATGAGTTTCTTCCTGGGCTCTGAAAGAGCACAATGTGGGGAATATAGAGAGAAGAGATCAGACAGGTCACCATTCCCCCCATCAACCTCTTCTCTCTGTTCCCAGGGTGGGAAGATCCCCATCCGCTGGACAGCGCCGGAAGCCATTCAGTACCGGAAATTCACCTCAGCCAGCGATGTGTGGAGCTATGGCATCGTCATGTGGGAGGTGATGTCCTACGGGGAGCGGCCCTACTGGGACATGACCAACCAGGACGTAAGTCTCCGGGATGTGGGCAGGGTTTTCCTGGGCCTCCAGATTGAGGAGGGCAAGTCCAGGGCTCCCAGGCAGATGAACCTGGACTGTCAAAGAGGATCGTGGGAGGTCCACCTGCTCAACCACCAATAGGCGAATCCTCAGCATGTGGGAGCAGCCAGGCCCAAAGAGCCATGCTGCCGTGTGTGTGTGTGTGTGTGTGTGTGTGTGTGTGTGTGTGTGTGTATGCGCGCACGCTTGCTAAAGTGTCGTGGTACATGTGTAAAAACCAGAGGACACTCTGTGGGTATCAGTTCTCTGCTTCCACCATGCAGGTTCTGAGTTCTTGGTAGCAAGTGCCTTTACCTGCTAAGCCGTCTCATTGGCCCCGAGATGACTTTTCAGAGAATCAGCCGCAAGCATCATGGATTGTTATGGTCAGGTGCCAAAGTGTAGAACACAAGTGTCAAGCCTTGTGGGCGTGGAGGCCAGGACAGTCAGGACAAGGTCAGCCAAGAAGTCTCCACAGAACCAGTAGCCCTCGGAGAGCGAGGGCCTGCAGTGGGAAGAACGGCTCTCGCAGAGGTGTAGAGGCCAGGATGAGAAGCAGGGTCGGGAGCTTGGAGCAGAAACTCGGTCAGAAAGGGTAGCGAGGCTTTGTGTGGGTCAGCTGTCTATCATAACGAGCTGCCTGAAACGGTCACCTTAAAAGGAAGAAAGGTTTGTTTGAGCTCACAGTTTCGGTCTATCTAGTTCGCCCATCTCTTTGAGGACCATACGTGACGGTGGAAATGTAAGGGAAGCTGCTTGTTTCATAGCAACAGGAAGCAAGGAGAATGGAGAAGAAGGGACCAGCATCCCAGTGTCCCCCTCTTGGCATGCCTCCAGTGGTTTATCTTCCTCCCGCTGGGCCCCATCCTAGAAGAGTTACCACCCTCACGTAGGTCCCCAAGCTGAGGACCAAACCTTTAGCACATGGGTTTTTGAGTAACATTGAGATCCATACTGTAGCAGGCTTCAGGGGAGCAGTGTGAAGTCTCCCCAGGGATTTTCATTCACACAAATACCCTAGAAGGATGAGGCTCCTTGAAGGGGAAATTTGTTAAGCTGTGGTCAAGTTCCATTAGAAGAATCTTATCTTCATGGTGGTAGAGGGGCCAGGACTTGACACAGGAGACAGACAGGCAGTGGATGGTGGGAACCCATGGTGGAACCCAAGGCAGTCTTAGGAGCTCAAGGAGTCCCCATGGGTCAGGTCTGCAATGCTCCAGGGATAAATGTTCCTGGCTAAAGTCCTCACCCCAGCCATCCAGCCCCACTCCGCCTCTGCCATTCCCCAGGTGATCAACGCCATAGAACAGGACTACCGGCTACCTCCGCCCATGGACTGCCCGAGCGCCCTGCACCAGCTCATGCTGGACTGCTGGCAGAAGGACCGCAACCATCGGCCCAAGTTTGGCCAGATTGTCAACACGCTGGACAAGATGATCCGAAACCCCAACAGCCTCAAAGCCATGGCGCCCCTGTCCTCTGGGTATGGCTGCCCTGGTCCCAGCCTTGTCTCCAAGCCCTTGCTTCTGGGTGTGATCCACTTTAGCCCCACCCATCTCCTCTGGGTGCTATCTGGGCCCTACCCGGTGACAGTCTGGGGTGGTGGAGGAAGACCCTTGTAAAGCAGGGTCGGAGGGGACAGCATTTAGGAAGCACTGCCTACCGTCTGGAGTCTCGGTGGTGACTGGCTGTGTTCAACACAGATTCCTCTAACTGTTCTTTCTTCCTCTCCACACCCAGCATGCATTTGTGCCCTCGTTGGAACAGGTACAAATGCACACACACACACACACAACCACTTGTGCAAAGTCCTTCGTGCACAGAGTGAGGCACAGCACTCATGATTGGTCTCACAGACACACACACACACACACGCTCTCAGAGCCACATAGCCACCAGTGCACACATGCCCCCCTTCAGAAGGCCGTACCCACCACATACATGTCCCCAGAATGGAAATAGCAGCTCAGCCCCAGGACAGGGTTCAGGGATCCTGGGACTTCCTTTCTGCGGTCCCAGGATATGCTCCATTAGGCTTGCCTCATTATTGCCTTCCAGAGGTGGCTATTACAAGGTCAGGTGGCTGCTGACCCTGCTCAGTCTTACTCTCTGGAACCCAAGGACAGCTATCATACAGGTCATATGACTTTCATGGGTCACATAGCTGCTGGTCCCAGTAACAGGGACCCTCAGTCCCATGGGGTTTAGCGGGAGAGTGTGCAACCACGTACCCTTCCACCAGGGCCAGCCAAACCTAGATTCCTTGAGTCAAAGTCCGTCTGTGGCCATGAGGTCTTTGTACTAACTTCCACCTGTTGACCCTGACCCTGACCCTATGTCAGTCATTCTTCTCTCTAGAGCAGTGGTTCTCAATCTTCCTAATGCTGCGACCCTTTAATACAGTTCCTCGTGTGGTGAGCCCCCCAACCGAATTATTTTACAACTGTAATTTTGCTACTGTTATGAATTATAGCGTCAATATCGGTGTTTTCCGATGATCTTAGGTGACCCCTGTGAAAGGACTGTTAAACCCAAAGGGGTCACAACCCATAGGTTGAGAACTGTTGTTCTAGATGAAGCCCCTGATCCCTTCCCCTCATGAGAGCTGTGCAAGCCTTGCCCACCCAGAGGCTGTCCCCATCAGCTCTGAGCCTTGTCCGCATGTGGTAGATCTGATGATGTGGTCCGTATGCTGGAAGCACGTACCAAGGTCAGAGAAAGAGGAAGACAGGCTCTAGGGGAGGAAGCAGGGACTAGCTGGCACCATCGCCCAACCGAAGGCCCTCCTATAAGTGGGGATTCCCAGAGCCTTCCCCAGGTTCCCAGGTTCCTCCGGCACTCAGATACACCCTTATACAAGTCCTGACTCATGTCCATATTCCGCATAAACACCTACACACACTCACCTGTGTTTACACAATGATACCCACACGGGTACCACACGCATTCCTATCCTCCACCTGGCTATAAGTGTGTGCCCTGACCATCCCCTGTCCCCTTCCCCTCCCCCAGCATCAACCTGCCTCTGCTGGACCGAACGATCCCTGACTACACCAGTTTTAACACGGTGGATGAGTGGCTGGAAGCCATCAAGATGGGACAGTACAAGGAGAGCTTCGCCAATGCCGGCTTCACCTCCTTTGACGTTGTATCTCAGATGATGATGGAGTAAGTGCCTAGCGACCTCCGCCCATTGCTGTTGACACCCACTCCCCACCCTCCACCCCAGCAGCCAGACATGAGGCACGGCATGGGAGAGTGAGTAGGCAGTGACCCAGCAGGGGGAACTAAGGGGTCACACACATCCAGATCTATAGCTGGGTCCGCCTGGTGCCTCCCAAAAGCCTGGCAAGAGTTTTCATCTGCAAACCAGGGTTTAGTGAAGGAGAACCAAGGAAGTGGGTACGTGGCCAATCCAAGTCCATCCACGCTTCTGGGTGACAGAAGGAAAACGGGCTTCCTGCTTCTGCATCGGCTGATCTGGCCCCAGAGTCTCTTAGTCCAGCCTTGATACCCATTGTCCATCCCCACATCCTTTCCCTATCCCTCAGCACGAAAGGGCCTGGGGAACTTAAGGCATCTGGCCCACCACCCCCTCAACACATACGTTTTTCCTAACTGTGTCCATCTCTCCCAAAGGGACATTCTCCGGGTTGGGGTCACCCTAGCTGGCCACCAGAAAAAAATCCTGAACAGTATCCAGGTGATGCGGGCCCAGATGAACCAGATCCAGTCTGTGGAGGTTTGACGTTCGCCTGCCTCGGCTCGCCTCTTCCTCCATGCCGCCCCCTAAGCCCCCTACGTCGGTCCCTCTGCTGCCCTGTCCACTGCAGGGTCAGCCACCTGCCAGGAGGCCACAAGGCAACAGGAAGCACCAAGAGCACTCCAGCCAACAAGACGTCACCAAGAACCCATGCAAGTCAATGGAAGGAAAAGGGAAAGGGGGGAACACGCACCTAGATCTGGGAGGGGGCGGGACAGGCAAGGACCGTTTGTTCCAAGAGGATTCTCATAAGAAGAGTGATGATGGTTCTTAGGGGAGAAAAGAAAAGGGCTTGGGGGAGCCACACGGTCTGTCCCATTGGAAGCCAAGAGCATTTTCTCTCCAGCTCCTTCTGGGAAGGTTGAGCTGGCCGGAGCCAGGAAACATTTCCAGGATGATTAACATGAAGGGAAGAGATGGGCCACCCTCCTTGCCTGGCCTTAGCTGTGTCTTGGAGCGTCACTAACGGCCCAGCCCTAGGCACAAGGGGCAGAGAGACAGGCAGCCAGCCCACATAGGCTCCAAGGAAGTCCATTCCAGCTGCCGCCAGCAGACAGGAGACTAGTTTTGTCCTGAGAGACGATTTCAAAAACTCCGAGAGACTTTCAGCTAATGGTTCAGGAGGCGGAAGAGGAGCTTCTGGCCTCCCAGGTCACGCCAAACAGGCCAGATCTGCCTGAGGCCCAGCCACCCAGGTCTGCAGCCCCAGGTGGCCCTGCCCTGCCCGGGTGCCTGCTCCCGCTCGGCCTCACCCTGAGGACAATGCTGCGGGTGACTGTCATCAGCCACGACTGCCACTGAGAAGCATTGATCTTGCATCTGGGTTTGTTTACAGCAATTCACGGACTGGGGGTATTTTGATTGGGGTGGCTTTGGTCTGGGGAGGGTTTGTTTGTTGGGTTTTTTTTTTTAAATGACAATGAAGAGACACTTTGACATTTCCTACCTTTTGAGGACTTGATCCTTCTCCAGGAAGAAGGTGCTTACTGCTTACTGACTTAGGCAATACACCAAGGGCGAGATTTTATATGCACATTTCTGGATTTTTATATGCTTTTCATTGACACCCCTCCCTCCTCCCACCTGCTGCCAGGCCTCACCAAAGCCAACTGTCACAGGGCCACCTGGGTCATTCAGAGACCTCAGTGGGGCTGGGGGAGCGGAAGGAGTTGCACCGAGCATCCCACCTTGGAAAGCAGACTGAGACAGATGGGGGCTCCTAGGCTGGAAGTCTTCCCTGCCTCCCTGCACACTTTCACGCTCTTTGCCCTCTTCTAGCTGGTACTTTGCAGGCACAGAGGCCCCTTCAGGTTCTTGGGTGCTCTCCGATGGCCAAAACCCAATTTCACCTCTGGGAGCCTGGAGCAGGCTACCCAGGACATCAGGACCCTGATCATTCACTGTGACACCCCAGCCCTCCAAGGGTACCCCTCAGAGACCATGTGACTCTCTTTCTATCTCTCACTTCTTCCTTCCCTGAGGCCTTTGCCCAGGTCTTAAAGTCTTGGCCAGAGGAACATCGTCAGCCAAGGGATCTGGCCACAGACTCCCCTGTGGGCCAGCGCAGGAACCCGAGCAGAACAATCCGTTAGTGAATTGAATGGAAATAAATGCTTTAGTTATAAAATGACCCCTGTACTCTGTAAGTTCCGAGAAAAAGACCCTGTCACTTTGGGGACCTGCCAAATGACTTTGAATGCTCTTGCAAAGGAGGGACTCTTCCCAACCCCCATGCTGGCCCCTCCCTCCTCCAGGATCCTAAAGGCCCAGACTGAGGAAATTCATGGAGGGGCCGGGTGGGGGGGAGTTCATGTAGCTTTCCTAGCTCAGGGTCTTCAGAAGCACAGGCAGGCAATGGATTAGCTCAGCTCTGCAGAGTGAGCCACACGGAAGACACATTAGAAGCAGGGGTGTACATGAGACTCAGAATGCCCCTGCCAGAGGACAGGGACTATGGGTATTGGGTGAGCTGTGGTCAGGTGGTTGTGATGTGGGGCCTGTGGACCCCCACTCAGCCAGTGCTGTCCCATGCTGAGGGCCCAGACTTACTGTAAGTGGTTTTTGTGTGTGCGCGCAGTAGGAGGTGGCAGGAAGTGTGTGTTCTGCAGATAAGTCTGTCAAAGAGGAGGGGGGTATCCCAGGGACACCGCATATCAGGACCTTACCCTTTGTCTGCTGGGCATCTTTGAGGAACCTGTCCAGTGGGGAAGACTGGGGCCATGGGCCACCAGCAAAAGGCCCCACGGTCAGCAAAGCCATTGTAACCCAGCCTGTCATCTGTTAGTCACCTGTCCATAGAGCAGAGGGAAGGAAGGGATTAGAGAAGAAAGTTGTCCCTGGGGTGAGGACAGCGGGGCTGGCCACAGGGCAAGTCTTGGCAAGTTTCCCACCAAGCGGCCAACGGTGGCCCATTGGCCATCCCTTTATGCCCCCAAAGATGCCCAGCACGGATGGCAGCTGTCCCAGCACACAAGGTCACCTTCTGGTGGGAGCTGCCCTGATGCTTTGTAGATTAACTGTCTCCCCACCCCAGAGCCCCACGAGGCCTGGCAGTCAGTGTTTCCGTCAGATGGCTTCCTGTCATGAGCCACTAGGCTGGTGTCTTCTAGCCAGCTTGCCTGCTTGCCCGCCCCCCTAAAGCCCAGTGTGTTCGTGTAGAGCCCTGGGACTCTACAGATTTCCTTTCAGAATACGGGTGCTATCCAGACCCTCCGTCTCCTCTTCAGGGTATCAGACGGACATCACTGTGGCTATCCTGGGTGTAGGTACTGTTCACTTCTCGATCATGGGACAGTGTCCTCCCCAACTTCTCCATGACTGCTCAGCAGGGAGTGGCAGACCCTGCTGCCAAGCGCCTTCCACTAAGGCTGCCCACTCACATGGGCACACAGCTTGGAGCTATCTGCTGCCTAGCTACTAATCCCTTCCTGGCTCCGCCTCCTCAAGCACCAGCTCCCACCTGCCCAGCATCAGGAGATGCTTCCGGCTGCTGGGCGCAGGCTTGTTTCTTGAGGAAAGAAAGCTGTCTTGTGAACCTAAGCCAGGGCACCATGGAAATGGGGCCAGCTGCTCTGGGACAGTATGCCTGGCAGAGTCACACAGGGCCAGACTAAGTAGGAGGAAGCTGTGCCACCCACCCCAGAAGCCCTGGTTGATGGTGATCAAAAGGCCTGTTGCTGAGATGGTACTGAAAGTGTCTGGCTGGTAAGTTGGTAGAATGCTTGTCTGACGCACAAAGCCCCAAGTTCCATCCCCAGCACTGCATAAACCAGAGACAGTAACATGTGATTGTCAACTCAGTCCTGAGGAGGTGGAGGCAGAAGGATCAGACCTTCATCCTTAGCTACTTCGTGAGTTTGAAGCCAGCCTGGGCCACGCTAAACCCTGTCTCTGGGAGGGAAAAAAGTTACTGAGAAGTCATGGGCAAGACAGATCAATAGTGACATTCTTAGTGCTGAACCCACCGCCTCTGAGCAGATCTGGCGCTTAGGCGATCTACTTACCAACTGGGCTTCATGCCCACCCTTTCCAGCATCCAGAGCACCACTCATTCTGACTGCCTGAGAGTTCTATGCTGCCCCCTTGTGGGCACTCGCTAACCTTGCACCCCTCACAGATCAAAGGCTCTTCTCTTCCCCAGAAATCTGGAAGCTCCCACCTCTGCAGAAGCACAGAAAAGACTCCCACCCCAGACCACCACCCACTCCTGGTTCTCCAGAGCCCTGTGATTCTTCCAGGGATGGTCCCCAGAAGAACCACCCAGCCAGGGAGGGGTACAAACACAAAAGGTAGGATATAACCTACCTATTCCAATCGTTAACTAGGGCTGTGGGCCCCGGGAGGATGCTGTCCCTCACTGGGCCACAGCTTCCCATCTATAGAGCAAGAACATCAGGCTGGGTGAGCCAGGCCTGGAAAGCCCTCTGTTCACCTCAGTCCTGCAAAGAGGACCTCAGAGTCACAGCTCCTGAAAGGGACAGCCTCAGTTTACCCTCTCCAGTGCCCACTAGAGCATGATCACTTTGGTGCGGCAAGCGAAGGGATGATCTGGCTTTGGCTCATAAGAGAAGGCTAGATGAGATGGGCTGTCAGGATGGGGAGGCCGTCTTGAAGGTGACAGGATGCGAGAAAGGTCACTCCAAGATGTAGCCACCCCAGCAGTTCAGCGCAAAGGTGTCTTGAGGTGTTGGGAGGCCTGGGTTGGTGTAAAAGCAGGGAAGACACATAGGGCATGGTGTTCCGGTCCAGCCACAGAGACTCTTGAATAGAGAGCCGCAGGACAGACATTAGATTCTAGAAGAAGAGTCAGTTCAGCCATCAAACCAAAACTCCCCAGCCACCCCTGCCCTGGAAGAAAGAGCCGCCAAAAACAGCTCTTGTGACTCCAAGGGATTCCAGACCCTGCTCTTTACTTTCCACCACCAACACGGATAAACCAGCCTCACTTCAGCTGCTCGGGACAGTATGGGTGGGGTTGGATAGTCTCTGGTTCATTTTTTTTCTTTTTGAAAGAGTATCATATAGCACAGGCTGGCCTCAGACTCACTGTGAAGGCGAGGATGACCATTATTAAACTTCCGATCCTCCTGCCTCCACCTCCCGAGTGCTGGGATTGCAGGCGAGCAGCACCGTGCCTGGTCTTTGCAATGCTGGGGATAGAAGCCGGGTCTTCGTGCAGAGAGCAAGTGCTCTACCCACTGAGCCACACTGTCAGCCCATCTGCTTCTGATTGTAGCGGTGTACGTCCACACATGGGCATGCTTCACCAACCAGCCTTGACTCAGATTCCCAGCCAGTGACTGCTACCACAAAACAGACTGGAGAATGATCTTGGCCCCAGTCTGGTGTTTTTTGCCAGGAAATCAGGGTTGGGGTGTTGGTCATAGAAAAGGACTTTGGCCAAAATGGGTTCAGAGTGTCGTCCCCCGACCCCCACCTCTCAAGCTCGTCTCAGGAGGTTGAAGCCTCAAGGACCAATAGCTGAACACATTACCCTATGCCAAGTGCCAAAATATTACTGCCCCCTCTTTGCTAGTGAGGAATGTGGCCCTCAGGGGGGGGGACTCCCCAGTGACCCCAGCCCGGCCTTTCACCTACAGCCTCCTTCTGCCTCCTAGCTAGAGTTTTGCAAGTGCTTGTATCACCCCCCACTCCTGAGTGCCAAACTTGAGGATTCCAGGGCTCCTCTCCCCTTTTCACAGGCCCCCCTGACTCAGAATTCTCCATCTGAACAGGGGGAGATTCCTCCCACCCCTGAGCTCTTCCCTTCCCTTCCCCCACCCCCACCCCACAGCTCTATTAACCAACTGCGCCAAGTGTACAGAGCAGGACTTAGGGCGAAGCTTCACATCAGATAAGATGCCTGAGCCCAGACACAAACTAAGACCCTGGCAGTGGAGGAGGCAGCACAGACCCTCAGGAATGTACTCAGACTGGGCTAGGATTTCAGAAATTTAAAAAAAAAAAAAAAAAAAAAAAACCCACAGCCCCAGAGTCCAGTTGAGTCAAGTTCACAGCGGGATGACCGCCTCAGGAAAGCTGATCCTGGAAGACATGGGAACCTGATACTTCAGAGGGGCCCTGTGTCTCAGCCAGGACCACCCTGTGGAGACCCAACCCTCCAATGCAATGCCACGGCACAGTTCTGCTTGCTACATACCTGGCCTGGTGCGCCAGAGTAAGGCTGATCAGGGCCTCTAGGTAACTCTGACCTTCAAATCCCCAGAGCCCACCATCTCTGCCACCCAAAAAGACAGGAAGCAGGTGCACAAAGGCACCTGGGGCTCCTCGAGGCCTGGCACCCGCTGCTGGAGAAAAAGGCTTCAGTAGGAGGAAGGAGAGCAAGGAGGACTGGCTGCCGGAAAATATCTCATAACCCAGGCCGCACATACTCTGGGCCCTGCTGAGCCAGGAATTCTAGCATTCCAAGCACCAAAAGACCCCGAGATTCTATGATCCGCCAAACTCAGTCTCCTAAGATGCCAGCGGAAGAGAGTGGTGTTCACGCAACACCACACTAGGTGACTCTGTGCTAATTCTTGACATCTCAAGACCGATGGTTCTCTGCTCCCCAAACATGGGGACCCTAGCAGGGGAAAAAAAAGCACAAAGAGAGAGAGGGAGAGAGAGAAGAGATGGGGACAGAGGAACCCAAACACTAGAACAGCCTCATCCTGGAATCTGGATGGAGATGAACGCTAGGGACAACAGAACCTCCATTGGAGTGTGGGGCGGCACCGTCTCTAGGGAGACTCAGAAGAGCCCTCACAGAGCCTGACTCAACTGCTCCAGCTTCCTCTTCAAAACCCTCACAGAGGGGGCAGTACCCACTTGCTGGGGGGCTCTGCCTGGAAAGGGTCAGCTGAGGTAAGAGCTCCCCATACCAGGGAGGAAGCAGGAGGGTGGGTGGAGAGGCACCTGACTGCATTTCCTTTACTGGTCTCCGTACAAACCTCCAGCCGGGCTCCTTCCCTAGGACGCCTGTAGTTTTTGTGCCTGTCAGCATCTACTCCCTCCAAGGAGCTCTCTTGTCCTTTCCAGCCACCGCCCCCCACAATGAGACCAGGTCCAAGGAGGGCTGTGAGTGGCCCAGAGCTCTGTGATCGTCCGTCCGTCCTCCTTTCTATGGACAGGGGACTCTGATGCCTCAGCAACTGACCCCCGGTGGACCTGGCAGGGACCCTCACTCACAAGCAGTCTCCGGACTCTGGGGAAGAACAATGACTGCTTGGATTTCATCACAGCTGCTATTTCTTCAGTGCCAACCATGTACAGGGGCTCTGTGCATCACCGCCAGACACAGCCCTGCAACTCCGTGAGACAGGTGCAATAAAAACAGCCACACCACGGGCTGGGAAGCTCAGAAAGGCAACATGCTGGCTCCCCCAGGTCACACAGCCAGCAAGAGGCCTTGGACCCCAGTACCACCCACTTTCCTCACTATTCTCTGCTATCACTGGCCCTCACTCGGCCCTCACCATGGTCAGCTCCTTTGGCAGATCCCAGGTCCCTGGGGGTCATTGCACTCTTTGCATGGGCCCCGCCCCCCCCCCAGCTGCTATCAGAGCCAGAGAGGGCCATCTAGACCCTCTCCCCCACCTCCACCAGCCTGAGCTATACAGGCCACCGTTCTCAACCAGGGACTGGGTGTCTGGCAGATTTCACAGGACTGCCCTTTCCTCTGGTCAGTGTTGTGGGGTGGGGCTAGAAAGGGGTGTGGCTGGGGCTCCTCTAGACCCACTCCTGTGACCAAGAAAGTCTCACCAGCTGCATCCAATGGCAACCCTGCCCCTGTTACTCCGATGTCTTTGTAGGAGTATTTTTAGCTGAACCTTTTTTTTTTTTTTCCAAAATAAATGTGAATTGTAAAAATAAATTCTTGGGCTCAGTATTTTATTTCCTCTAAAGTTACCCAGGGAACCAAATGAGCATTCCCAGAAGCCTGAGTGGGATTCTGAAGTATGGTTAGAGTTTGCCAGGGCTAAACATGGAGTCTTGGGTTGAATTTGGCTTGGGCGAAGGCAGGGTGTCACTCAGAAGCAGTAACAAGATGCAAGGCTTGAACACTATTACCAGTTATGTCCCCAGACTCTACCATTGTGGCCCCTGTGTCCCTGGAGAGATGACATAAGCAGCTAAGCCCTTGTGTCAGGTGCCTGTCTTGTCATGGTCACCAAACACCAGCGGATGGGGATACCTTTGAGGAAGGAGGAGCTGGTTTAACTCACGGCTCAGTTTATGGCCACTTGTCCACATTTCCTTGGGCAGAGCATCACAGCAGTGGGAATGTGTGTCTTGGGAGTTTTCTGGCCTTGTAACAGACAGAAGAGAAAGCAGCCACAGGATGGGACTATACAACCCCCAAGGACACACCTCCCAGTGATGGCTTCCTCCAGTGGACCCCACTTCTCGCAGTTCCACCACCTCGGATAATCATATTTTATTACATTTATATCTTTATGTTGGAAGTCAGAGGACAACTTGCAGGAGTCAGTTCTCTCCTCCATTACATGGGTCCCGGGACTTGAACTCAGGTCATCAGGCTTGGTGGCAAGCGCCTTTATCCACAGAGATGGCCCCTTGGCCTTCTATTCACATCCTAAGTCCCTGAATGAATTAAATCATTCATTGGTCGGAGCCCTGTGAGCTATCGTATCTGGAAACAACCTTGGGCACACTATGAACTTCTGGACATCCTCAGTGCAGCAAGGTCAGGGTGGAGATTAGCCATCTTGGCTTCGTTGCCAACTCTGTAAAATGGGCTAGTGACGTCTAACTCCTAGAAGATGGGTGGTGATGAAGGGAGCGAGCACGATGGGAGCCTAGTGAGCAGGAACCCATAATGGCAGGGCCACATCGGTCACATGCAACTTCTGTGCCCACAACAGGCCTCAGGCTGACATTCAGCCACGCCTGTCATGGAGATGTCAGGTGAAGGCTGTTGGAGGAGGGTTCTGTATCCCAACGTATCTGGCAGATTCAAGGCTAAGATGGTCAGGATTCTGCCAAGCCGTGACTGCACCAAGGTCACAGTGTTGAATCTACCCTCTTCCCATGTGTTTTCAAGGGTGGCTTCCCACTCTGCAGAGAGCGTCTCTTGAGACCCCCTGCAGAAATGACCAGCACTTGCCTTCTGTTCTGGGGAACCAGAGGTAGGGCTGGGATGCTGGGATGCCTAGTTTTTATGTCAATTTGACCCAAGCTAGAGTTATCGAAGAGGAGGGAGCGTCAATTCAGAAAATGCCTCCTTAAGATCAGACTGTAGGCCAGCCTGTAGGGCATTTTCTTAATTGGTGGTCAAGGGGGAAGGGCCCAGACCATTGTGGGTGGTCCCATCCCTGGGCTGATGGTCCTGGGTTCTATAAGAAAGCAGGCAGAACAAGCATTCCTCCATGGCCTCTGCATCATCTCCTGCCTGCAGGTACCCGGCTCCGGCTTCCTTCAGTGATGGATTATAATGTGTAAGTGTAGGCCAGATTAACCCCATTCTCCACAACTTGCTTTGGTCATGGTGTTCCATCACAACAATAACAACCATAAGACACGTTGGTACCAGGACAGTGGGGTTCTGCTCTGACGGACCTGACCATGTTGTTTGGGGGTGCTTGTGGGAGGACTTTGGAACTTTGGCCTGGAAGAGCCATCGAGTGTTGCAAGCTCAGTGGGCGGTTCTACAGGAGCTTGGGAGATGAGACTCTTGGGAGCAGTGCAGACGATGGCGGGGCGGCCTGGCTTGTGGCGCGTCAGAGGGAAGCAGAGACTCTCGTGGGCCATTTGTGTGAAGAATCCATGGCATCTGGTCATTTGGGGCTGAAGAATCAGCCGTGATCAACAAGAGAGCGGCATCACCGAGGTGAAGCCTTCGGGGAAGTGTTTCCTCAGGGTCAACACAGAAGCTGTTTCCAGAAGCGGCCCAGGTTGTAATTCCAGTTGGGTTTGGAGGAGAGGGAAGGGAGATATGCTATAATTATAATCTCAAAAAATACAAGAAATGGGTTTGTTGATTAAAATATGATAAAATTGGCTTTTCCAAATAAAAAAAAAACTTTTTTAAAAAAGTACTTGAAACTGGGCAGTGGTGGCACACACCTTTAATCCCAGCAGAGGCAGAGGCAGGTGATCTCTGAGTCTGAGATCAACCTGGTCTACAGAGTGAGTTCCAGGACAGCCAGGGCTACACAGAGAATCCCAATCTCAGGAAGAAAAAAAAAATGCTTAAAAATTGAGAGGCTTGCTGGGCAGTGGTGGCGCAAGCCTTTAATCCCAGCACTCAAGAGGCAGAGGCAGGTGGATCTCTGTGAGTTCGAGGCCAGCCTGGTCTACAAGAGGTAATTCCAGGATAGGCTCTAAAGTAAGAAAAGGAAAAAGCCCGAAGGAAAAAAGTAGTTGGGGTAATTTAAGTTGGAAAAGCTGGAAAGAAACAAATCCACACTAAGACTTGGCACTAATAAGTAAAGAATAAGTCTCCATGTGTAATTTGTTTGGGAGCTGGGTGGTGATTCCCTCCCAAAAGCCAAAAGAGTAAAACTTTGCACAAGAGATTGTAGTTTATGTAATCTGGTGGACTCATTTAGTAGTGAAGGGCCTTAAGAGAAAATGAAGTGGTTAGGTTAGAGAGAGAGTAGCCTTTTCTTACTTCTGTATATCATACTTTCACTCTGACTCAGTGCCTAGCTGTTTAGCTGGATGGCTGACCTCTGACATCCTCCTCTCTTTGTTCTCTTGCTCCTCCTCCTTCCTCAGTTCTCCTAGTAGTTATACCCTCTGTCTGCCAGCCCTGCCTATCCTTGCTCCTGCCTCACTATTGGCTGTTCAGCTCTTTATCAGGTGTTTTAGACAGGCAAAGAATCACAGCGTCACAGAGTTAAACAAATGCAGCATAAACAAGTCACACACCGCCTGGCGGTGGTGGCGCACGCCTTTAATCCCAGCACTCGGGAGGCTCTGTGAGTTCGAGACCAGCCTGGTCTACAAGAGCTAGTTCCAGGACAGGCTCCAAAACCACAGAGAAACCCTGTCTCGAAAAACCGAAAGAAAAAAAAAAAAAAACCAAGTCACACACCTTAAAATAATGTTCCCCAACTACAATCCTTAATTTAAGTCAATGGATGAAGCTGTTAATCACATCTACAAAACACCCAGATTAATGTTGGGTAGCCAGGAACCATAGCCTGTCAAGCAAATGCAGGAGAGGACAGAAAAGACGGAGCAGGGAAATAGGAGGACTTTACTCCAGCGCTGGAGAGGAAGATGGAGTCGGGAGGGGTAAAAATGGAAGAAGCAGTTAGGCCGAGTGGGCAGCCAAGCTGAAGCCGTTTGCGGATGGATCGGATGTGAAGGCGAGAGACCCTGTGGAGGATTCTCTGAGCTCTCAACCTAACCACTGCTCTTGGAAAACTGCAGAAGAGGGCTTGGGGTAGGGGATGGGGGCGGGGATTAGCGAAGCCTAGCCACTTAGATGGCAAGCGGGCAGCCAGATGTACGAGCCTGGAGTTAGGAAAGCAATGTAGAGGGTAGCAATATCAACGCGGAGGATGGAGGCTGGGCCAGGTGAGTCTGAGAAAGCCTGCGAGGGCGAAGGAGGTGAGAGCGGCGGGACGATGGGCTTGGGTGAGGAGAGTAGGGCTTAGTGAATGAACGCAGCAAAAGGTGAAGCCTATGCGATCTCAGGGGAAGAGATCAGGATGAGGGTGTGTGGGGGTCTGGATGTATTTGAGCCATAGGAAATGGCACTGTTAGGAGATGGAGTGGGTGTGGCCTCGTTAGGGGAAGTACGTCAGTGGAGGGGCGGGCTTTGAGGATTCCCACGCTCAGGATACCACCCGCTGAGTCAGTCAACTTCTTGTTGCTTCTGAGCTCCAGCACCACATCTGCCCAAACGCCACTATGCTCCCCATTGCAATGATAATGGACTGAACCTCTGCATTGTAAGTGCGCCACTTCAATTAAACGTTGTTGTTGTTTTATAACAGTTGGTCATGGTGTCTCTTCACAGCAATAAAAACCCTAAGACAGGGTCTTACAGGTTAACCACGTGTATTCATTACTTTTCTGTGGCTGTGAGAAAAATATCATGACCAAAGGCACCTTAAGGAAGAAAAAGCTGGTTTATGCTTACGGACCCAGAGGGAGAGTCCATAATGGTGGGGAAGTCAAAGCAGGAAGCTGAGAGATCACATCTTCAACTACAACAGGAGGCAGAGAGTGGAAATTGGATGTGGGCGTGAGACCACAGACTCTTAAGCCCGCCCCCAGTGACACACTTCCTCCAGCAAGTCTCCATCTCCTAAAGTTCCCACAGCTTCTCAAACAGCACCGCCACCACCAGCCAGAGACCACGTGTTCAAGTATGTGAGCCTGTGAGGGACACTTCTCATTCGAACCACTACAGCAAGGAACACAGGAGGTCAAGACACTGGGATCTTAAAATGAAAATGATTGAGAGCTTGACCTTCTGAAGAAGGTCAAACAGACCAAAAGTGGCGAGACAGATGGCATGAGAGGTCTTTTATGTTGATGATGGTTTTTACATTTGTTTACTTGCATATTTATTATTGGAGGGGCCATTCAACAGCATGCATGAGAGGTCAGAGACAGAACCATCGGTTCTCCCTGTCATCTAGATTCTGTGGGTCAGAGGCAGCTCCTCGGGCTCAGCTGCTGGTGCCTTTATCTGCCAATTCAGCTCACCGGTCCATCTGTGTGTTTGTTTGAGATGGGGTCGCGTGTATTCCAGGCTGACAAAAGACTTGGAAAATAGCCGAGGATAATGTCAAACTCTTAAAGATTTGTTTACATTTGGTTCCCAGCACCGTCATAGCCTCTCACAACCATCTGTAGCTCTAGCTCCAGAGGCTCCGGTGCCACCTTCTGGCCTCCTTGGACACCAGGAATGCACACGGTGCATGTGCGTACAAGCAGGCAAAGCATGAAATAAAATTTTTAAAAAACTAAAGCACACTAAAGTGAAAGTCAGCCAAGGGATGAGATAACGGGAGACGAGAAGCAGCAGGCACTGAGGAAATGGCTACCTGCTGGGTAAGCATGTGGACCTGTGTTCTCATACCCAACACCATGGAGAAGCAGGTGTGGCAGTGATGCCAATCATAGGTGTTAGGGAGGCCGAGGCACGAGGGTCCTGGGACTTGTTGGTCCGACAGTCTAGCTGGTCAGGGAGAGACTGTCTCAAGAATGAGGCAAAGGGTGACAGATAAAGACAACTGATATCGCCCTTTGGCATCTATATTCATGTACATGTGCACATGCACACACACACTCACACATGCGCACACACTCACAGCTCTTTAACTCAGTCCCATCTGAAGTCCTTTTCTGCCACATGATGATACTGGTTTTAGAATGTGTATATCGGAGTGTTTGTTCAAATGAATTTTTCCTTCTTTTTGCTTTGTTTTGTTTTGTTTGTTTTGTTTTGCTTTCAAGACAGGATTTCCCTGTGTAGCTCTGGCTGTCCTGGAACTCACTCTGTAAACCAGGCTGGCCTAGAACAGAGATCAGTCTGCCTCTGCCTCCTGAGTGCTGGGATTAAAGGCGTGCGCCACCACCGCCCAGCAAACTTTAACATTTTTAAAGTGTTAATTTGCAAAAGGATGCTAAGAATGATGAGCTACATACCAGAAGACACTTTTAAACCATGCATCCAAAAATGACTAACCCAACGAGAGCAAAGACAAAAAGATGTATGTACTACGGGAAGGGGCACATAAAAAATTTCAACATCATTAGCTTTTAGGAAATTGTAAATTAGAATCACAGTGGCATCTATTAAAATGATTAAAATAAGCTGGGCATGGTAGCGCATGCCTAGAATCCCAGCACCTGAGAGGCTCATCCGAGGGACCACAAGTTTGAGGCCAGCCTGGACCACAATGAATACTTCCATTGACCCCCAGTTCTTTGCATTCCTGGGGCATTTATCCCAGAGAAATAAGAGCAAATTCACATAAATGTGGGTAAACAAATGCTCATAGCAACTTTATTCATAGGAACTGCCAGTTGGAAACAACCCAGCATCCTCCAAGAAGTGAATGATCAGCAGGTTGGTGGTGGCGCAGAGGGTGGCAAAGGCAAGCGATCTCTGTGAGTTCAAGGCCAACCTGGGCTACAGAGCTGGTTCCAGGATAGTTAGGACTGTTACACAGAGAAACCCTGTCTCGAAAAGAGGAGGAGGAGGAGGGAGAGGAGGGGAGGAGGGGGGAGGTGGGGAGGAGGGGGAGAGGAAAAAGTGGTGAATGGTTAGACAAATAGTGTTCCATTCATACATGGAGCCACTACTCTGCAACCAGAAGGAACAAACTGTTGATGCTTGCAGCCACTTGAAATGACTGGAAATCCATCCTAAATGCTGGGGGGAATCCCCAAAGTTTACCTACTTCCTCCCAACTCCATTTAAAACCTGAAATTCCTTTTTTAAAGAATTTATTATTATTTGGAGTGTTTGCTGTTAATCCTAGCACTCAGGAGGCAGAGGGAGGCAGATCTCAGAATTTGAGGCCAGCTTGGTCTACAGAGTGAGTTCCAGGACAGCCAGGGCTACACAAAGACACCCTGTCTCAAAAAAAAAATTTCTTTTATGTGTATGTGTGTGCATGCAGCATGTGCCCACAGAAGCCAGAAGATCACATCAGACCCCCTGAAACTGGAGTAATAGACGGTTGTGCGCTGCTCAAGGAAGGTGCTGGGAATCAGACTCCAGTCCTCTGCATGAGCAGCAAGTGCTTTCAAGTGCCGAGCCATCTCTTCAGCCCCCTCCCTTCTTTGAATATTCCATTTACTTAGTGTGCTTGTGCACATATATGTATCCGTGTGTGTGTGTGTGTGTGTGTGTGTCTACACACAGGTGTCATGGTACACAGGTGAAGGCCAGATAACAACTCCAGATAACAACTCGGGGTAGTTGATTGTGGGTTCTGGGCATCAAACTCAGGCTGTCAGGCAAGCACCTCTACCCGAGGAACCGTCTTGCCATCCCCTAATATGTTGATAATGCTAAAATGAGAGAATTCCAGAAATACAGAGCAGGCTATGCTGGCTAGGGCTTAAGGAAAGGGCAAAGCTTGGAGAGCAGGTGGAGGCAGCTAGGAGTGGGGAGGGCAGGACTGTTGCGCTGAGGAAAGAGCTTTGGATGTTGGCTGCATTAGATCAGTGTCTTACAACATTCTGCACGATGTCCCTGGGAGAAGAAACTGCGTAAAGGCTACTCTAGCTATTTCTGACACTTGTATGGAGATTTGTAATTATCTCAAAATTAAAAGCTAAAGCTTTTAAAAGACACATGGGAGCTGAGCATATTGAGTACTGGGAGATCATCTGCCTACTAGCACACGTGAGGCCCTGGCTTCAAGCTCCAGTGTGTGTGTGTGTATGTGTTATACAAAATGTAGCTCCTAACTTTGCATTGGTTTTAACAGGCATAAATCTCATCAAAATGTTAGAACCTGCCAGGCACTCAGGAAGCAGAGGAAGGCAGATCTCTGAGTTTAAGTCCGGTCTGGTCTGCAAAGAGAGTTCCAGGACAGCCAAGGCTGTTAACACAGAGAAACCCTGTCTCAATAAAATACACAAACAAAAAAGTTGAAACTCTGCTCTTCAAACCACCATGAAGAAAATGGGCACAGGGCACATAACTGTGATTCAGCAACTCAGGAGGTCAAGAAGATAGGAATTCAAAGGGAGTTTGGCCAATGTAGTGAGACCCTGTCTTTAAAATTTTAATACCTGGGATGGGAGAGCTGGGGAAGTGGTTCAGTGGTTAAGAGCCCTGGCTGCCCTTCCAGAGGACCTGGGTTCAATTCCTAACACCCACATGGCAGCTTACAACTGTCCATAACTCCAGTTCCAGGGGATCTGACACCCTCACACAGATATGCATGCAGGCAAAATACTAATGCATGTAAAATAAGAATAAATAAATATTTTTTTTAAAAAGGGATTCATACTGCTATTGCAGAGGGCCTGAATTGAGTTCCCAGCATCCACACCCACAGGTTCACAGCAGCCTGCCCAAAACTCCAATTCTGACATCGTCCCTACACTCATGAAAACATACCCCGAACTACCACACACATATAAACTTAAAAAAAATATTACAGCCTAGGCAGTTTGGATGCTCACCTTACTAGACCTGGATGGAGGTGGGTGGTCCTAGGACTTCCCACAGGGCAGGGAACCCTGATCACTCTTTGGGCTGACGAGCGACGGGGACTTGATTGGGGGAGGGGGAAGGAAATGGGAGGCGGCAGCGGGGAAGAGACAGAAATCTTTAATAAATAAATAAATTTAAAAAAATATTACAAAGAGGAACAGGGGTTGGTAGTGTAGCTCAGATGGAACAGTTTGCCCAGCATGCATGAAACCTTGAGAGTTTGTATCCAGTATTGCATAAATGGGGTGTGGTGGTGCAAGCCTATAATCCCAGCACTCAGGAGGTGGAAGCAGGGAATTCACAAGTTCAAGGTCACCCTGGGCTACTGTGTGAGTTCCACAGCAGCCTAGACTACGGGAGATTGTGTCTCAAAATACATAAGTACTGATGTACATAAAAAAGGAAAATGAAAAAAATCAATCCAAAGAGTGGAGGGAACTGTATCCCGAGAGAGAGTGTGTGCATCTATACATATATATCTTATATACATATATATCTTTTACAATTCAATAAATAGAATACAGTTAAAACCACAGCGAGATATGACTTCAGAACTACCCGCATGGCTAAAATTAAAAAGACTTACAGAGCCAAGTGTTGCCACATACGTGGGCAACAGAACCACCGCACATTTCCATGCGGGGATAGAACACGCACCAAGCTTTTGGAAGACTGCCTGGCAGTCACATCTAGAAACCTACCCACGCCAATGAAAGCCTATGCACACAAGAGAACTTGCACACAACGTCTTTCCCTAACAACCTCCGTCTGGAAACAACCCAAATGTCCATGAGCGGAGGAAGGGATAAAATGGCACCGCCATGCCGTGGAGTAAAAAGCAGTGAACTATGAATGCGCATAACGACTCGGACCTCACATACAGCACACTGAGCCCAAGGAGGTGCACACACAACCTCCACGGTGTGATCCCCTTCACAGCACACTCGGGAGCAGGTGAAACTAATATAAAATGGCAGGCGACCATCCTGTGGTTGCCTGGGGCTGAGCGAGGGGAAGAGGAAGGGGAGGTAACTGCAAAGGAATAGCAGGGGTGGTGCTTTGGGGGTGATGGAAATCTCACGGACCTTGAATGTGGTGAAGGGTGTAAAGATTTCTCTAAATCATCCAAACTCAGGCTGGGGATGTAGTTCAGTTGATAGAGCCTAGTATGCAATGCCCTGGGTTCTATTTGCAGTCCTACTAAATGAATATATAAACTGCACCTGATGGTGCCTTTAATATTAGGTAAATTGTAACTCAATTTAAAACAAACAAAAAAAAAAAAACTGTTGTTCTTTTAAACAGTATCTCATGTGGCTCAGACTGGCTTAGACCTCCTGATCCTTCTACCTCCACCTCCCCAATAGTGGAGTTACAGGTATGTGCTACCACACCATGTTTAAGCAGCCTTACACAAGCGCTCTACCTTCTGAGCTACACTCCCAGCCCAGAAAGAGTGGTTTTTAAAAGACAGCACCACTCCCGGTATTTTGTCTTTGTTTCAACAGACACACACAAAAAATGTTTCAGTATTTCTTTGATTGTCTGAACAGTCTCCTGCAGTCCAGGCTGGCCTCGAATTCCTGATTCTCCCAAGTGCTGACCTGTATCACTGTGGCGGGGCAATGCCTACGTTTTTAAATGCTCACTGTAAATTCTTGTATGACTCTTCCTCCCAGGTGAATAAGGGCAGTTTGAAATCAGCTGTGGTCCAAGGAAGACCACCCACTTTGCCAACTATTGTGTTCTCTGGTTGGCCTCCCTGCCAATCTCGGGTGGGAAGCTGGAGAAAGGGCAAGGCTGGAGCTGGACAAACTCATGCAGGGGAGGCTGCAGGGGAAAGAGGCTGAAGGAAGGCTGCAGGTATGGAGGGGCTGCAATGGCGGAAGGTGAGATGTGTCAGGGAGAGTGGCTGTAAGCAAGAGGCTGGGGGGCGGGTTGCAGGAGGAGGCTTCAGGTAGCAGGTAACATCAGGCAGGTGTGAAAGGGCTGGAGGCATGAGGATGGTTGCATGCATGAACAGTGCAAAGGTGGGCGCTGCACTAGGACGCACGCTGGGATCCCCAGCTCACTGGGAGCCGAACACCGGCCTGCGCTGCAGGCGCAGCACTCCATAGGTATTGAGTCCGGGCACGTCGAAACCTGGCGCTAGCCCGTGGCGGTCCAACGGATAGAAACGCACCAGCTGCCCGTGCTGCGCCTCCAGAGACAGCCAGGCGTCTGCGAGCGGCAGCGTGCACGGGAACTCACGTGCCACGTGCAGCTGGAAGATGCGGCCGCGCACGTGGCGCAGGGCGAGTGATCGGAAGGCGGCGGGCACGAGCGCCTCCACGCGCGGCCCAAACTGGCGCAAGCGCAGCTCGCCACGCGGCCCCGCAGCACGCACCTCGTAGAAGGTGCGGTTCGCGAAGGTGAAGAAGCCAGCAAATGGGCGCGCGCTGGGCGGGGGCGCAGGGGCGCGCTCAGCATCGCGCAAAGCGTGCTCCAGAGCAGGCAGTAGCACGTCCAGGGCGTCAGCCACCAGGTCACGCGTGGGTGGGCGCGGCCCCGCCAGCAACAACACAAATCCTAAGCGCAGCGGTGGCACGAGCGCCAGGCTGGCGGCGTAGCCGTCCAAGTCGCCGTCCTTGCGCGCCACTCGGTATCCGCGCTGCTCGTGGAACTCCCAGGGTGTACCAGTTTCTCGAGCGAAGTAGCCGTGGGCACAGGTGCGCAGCGGTGACAGCAGCGTGGCCAGGCTGTCTGGCCACAGCAGCCGTCGGGGCCCTGCGCCCAGTAGCGCAACCGCCAGCCTGGCCAGGTCTGCAGCCGTCGAGTACATCTGGCCCGATGGCCTGTACCAGCCCAAATCGTAGAGCGGCGCAGACCGGCCGCTGCCATAGAAGCCAGCAGCCAGGCGAGCTCGCATAGCTCCGGTCAGTGTAAAGCTGGTGTCGCTCATCCCCAGCGGTTCCAGCACCTGTTCAGATACCCAGCGTTCATAGTTGCCCTGTGCCGTGTGAGCAGCCAGCACATGGGCCAGAAGCGAGAAGGCCAGCGTGCTGTAGTGGCATCTGGAGGGAGAGAAAGGGGCATCGGGATGGGGTCCTGGATATGATCCCCAGTACGGTGTGGTGGCACCAGGAGGGAAAGAACATATGACCTACCGTATTTGGAGAAGTAGAGGGAAATCTGGCCCAGCGTGTCAGAGGAGTGCCAGCAGCCTCTGTCTGACGTATGTGTGTTGTCCGTCCTCCATCCCCACCCCCACCCCAAGCTCTCAAAACTACACTTCTTGTTCAAGGGTCAGACTTTTATCTGCACACCATCAGCCATCGCGGCAAAATCTGTATTTGTGTCATTCATTTCTTCACTGTGTCTCTCTCATCAGTGTAAACTGTAGAAAGGAGCCTTGGTCAAATGTTTGCTGATATATTCAGCGCTTAGCAGATTCTGGGTGGAGTAGTTGCCTCAATTGCTGTTTGTGTCTTGTTTGTTTGTTTGTTTTTAGATAATCTCATTGTGCAGCCCAAGCTGTGTTGGGATGACAAATGTGCCCAACCATGCCACCCCAGAGCAGATGCTGAATAAACATTTCAGTTGATGAGAGACCCGGGTTTTGGGCCCAGCTCTTCCAGGCCTTGCTGTGCCTGCCCGTGGGGGCCACAGTAGGATGGACTCTATTTCTGGCTGTAGGATGGACTCTATTCAGTGATCCCCAGAACCCGGCTTACTCTAACCATCTGGGAGAAACACTTCCTCAAGTGTAGCTGGACTTCAGGGCACACCCCTCACCTGCTTCCGGGGTCAGCCACCAGCACATCATCCCTGAGCAGGCTCAGAGCCTCCTGGGTGCTGCCCCTCCACAACAGCGAAGTGCCCCGCAGCCTTCGGGGAAGCCCTAGGGAAGAGCAATGGTCAGGCCTGCAGGACCTGTGCTTTGCCAGGGAAGCCCCATCTCTAGACAGCCACCAAATCACCTTTGCTCACAAGCCTCCCCTACCTTCCTCCCACCCCAGCAGGCCATGATTTCCCCTTCCTGGAAGCAAACTGTTCATTTCTTTCTTCTCTCTGCTCTCCAGGCAGGTGCCGGGATTGCAGGCAGGTGCCACCGAGACCAGGACTTCCAAAGGCATTTAATACAACCTGAAATATTTAATATTTAGGGCTGGCAGAATGGCTTATCCTGTAAAGGCACCTGCTGACAAGCCTGACTCCTTGAGTTCAATCCCCAGGACCCCTGTGGTGGTCCTGAGGCAACAAACTCCTGTAAATTGTCCTCTGACATCCACACAAGTGTCATGGTGTGTATGTTACCACACCACACACAAGAACAAAAAAATGTAAAAAGAAATTAATATTTATATAATACATAGCATGTTATGTAATCAGGTGTATTACACATACCTCATACATAAACATGTTTTTATAATTGGTATGTTTGTATAGTCTTTACGTAATTTTTATCTTTATTTCTGTAGCAGCACATAATACATGAACTTTTATCCTTATTTCATATCCGTAAACAAAGATTTAGAGCAGTGGTTCTCAGCCTGTGGGTCGACACCATCAGAAAACACATATTTCTAATGGTCTTAGGAAATGAGACACCATTCAGTAGCAAAATTATAGTTATGAAGCAGCAATAAAAACAATTTTAGGGTTGGGGGTCAGGGTCACAGCATTAAGAAGGTTGAGAACCACTGGTTTAGAGTTATATGGTATTTGATTGCATAGCCATTCCCCTAGTGAGGAACATATAGGTCATTTCTTCTTGTTTTGGTTTTTGTGTTTGGAGAGGGTCTCATGAGAGCCCACGGTGACCTTGAACTCCTGATCCTCCTGCCCCCATCTTAGAAGTGCTGGGCTACAGGTATCTTCCCACTGGCTCCCCTTATTACTATAAAACACTTCAGTGAATAACTGTGAGCATTTGTATGCTACATAGGGTGACCGCATCTGCAGCAGAATTTTCTAGAAGTGGGATTTCTCAGTCCAAGGGAATGTACGCTCTTTTTTCCCCATTGTTGCTGGGCCTCCACCCAGGGCTTTTCACATGCCAAGTGCACACTGTACTGTTGACCCCCGGCCTATTAACCGGTGACAGACTGGGGTGGTGGCAGCTCTCAGGAGCTGGAGGCAGGAGGGTCAGGAGTTCAAGGTCCTCTTCGGCTACCTAGAGAGTGTGAGGAAAGCCTGGGCTACTTGAGACACTAACTCAAAAAGACAGAGAACTGTTGTGATCAATATTTGAATTCGCCTTCATACAGGTTTGAGCCATTTGTTGTCTGTTTATGGGGGGGGTTAATAATAATAATAATAAATAATAATCTAGTTAGGGTTTCTGTTGCTGTGAT